>NC_134478.1:28387531-28450742 GCF_964194025.1 Convolutriloba macropyga | reverse complement strand
GTACCTATACATATACACATATATATATAAATACATATATATATATATTTATATTTATATATATTTATGTATATATATATATATATATATATATATATATATACATATATAAATATAAATTTATATATCTTTATATATATATATATATATATATATATATATATATATATAAATATATATATATATATATATATATATATATATATATATTAAGCTGATTATTGAGCATTTTTTCATCCTCGAAATCAAATCTTCGAGATCTAATAATCAGATATCTCCGGTAAATTTCTAAATTCTACTGTAAAATATCAATTTTGTTATTGTCTAATTTTTGAGAAATTAGTTTTTCTACTTAGTTGCAAAACTCATTTTGTTCTGCTTGCGAAAACCCATATCCCAACAGGTTATGGGCTCAGAAACTCTCTAAGTCAAAAAACTAATTTCTAAAAAATACTATATTGTTGTTGACAGTGAAAATCCTTTTCTCCTTAGTCCTTTTGTTTACAAACGTTCTGCCAGCTCAAACTAAGATTGAACAAAAGACAGTGAAGCTGCTAATCTGCACAGGCAAGGCACAAGACTTTCCAATCTGGAATGAGATAAGAAAGTAAGAAATGGCCTGCCAATTGGGTAGGAAAGTTTTATTATACGGGAAAACTTCAACCCGGCAGCGAAATTAACAGAGTTGAGGAAAAGGACGCACATTTTCAATGAAAGCACAGCAAAGAGAACCAATGGACAAAGTGGTGCAGTGGCATTGGCAGTCAACCCTGACTTTAACAAGGGACCCAAGAGAGGAAACTGCTGTGTCTGTGGGATCCCCGGACACTTCGCCAAGGACTGCAGGAGAAACGGGAAAACACAATGCAGCAAGTGAGGTGAGAAGGGTCAATTATACAGGCATGCAAGAGACAAAGGGATGGAGGCAATCATGAGTCAGTGGCATTGGATACAACATTGGCTACACCAGACGAGGAATACTGGGCTACTCTCTTACCCAGTGGTGGACAGCAGGCATGCTAGTGGACAGTGGTTGTGCAGATCACATAGTAGCAACTAACGACGCGTTCCTGGACTTTGTGCCCATTCCATCATTGCTCAAAAATCCAAAAGAGAGATTTCCAGAGTCGTGGGCAGAGGCTATGTGAGGATCAGCATCCCCTCAAATAAAGGGGAAATCCAATGCAAAATCAAGAAAGTCTTGTGTTTGGTTGACTATTCCCGATACCTCCTATCAGCCTCAAGATGCACGGAGTGGGCATATAGCTTCACTTTCGAGAAAAAAAAGCTGCATGAAAGTTCAGAAGGGAACTCGGCTAACCCTAAAACAAGAAAACGATTTGTTTTACTTACCTGTAGCGTTCTAGAATTCAAGATGAGTTGCAAAAAAGTGAAACGTGACAGCGCAAGGCAGTGGCACAGACGATTGAGTTGTTTGAATCAGGAGGAATTGGTCAACAATGCATCAGAGACAGTGCGTCAGCTCGATGATGTATGCAATGTGTGCGCATTGGCCAAGATAACAAAGAATCCCCTACCAAGAGTGGCAGAGTCCCAAATAGAAGAAAAGCTGAAGAGGTTGATCACAGATGTGATGGGATTTTTCAGAGTAGCGTCACTATCAGGGTTCCAGGGTTTTGGTTCCTCAATGTGTTTGCAGAACACCACAATAGGTTTGTGTTTGTGGACTTGCTTAAGGCAAAAACTGAAGCACTAGACAGCCTGAAGAATTTTTTTCTCATTGTGGGTAAGCCCAAGAGTCTGAGTCAAAACAGTTCAAGATGTACTGCTTATGTACAGGCAGTCAACATGAAAGACCATACCAGAGACGCCACAACCGATTGGGTTAAGTGAGAGGCGCAACAGGAAACTGCTGGAGATGGCATGATGCCTGCTTATTGACCCGGGACTTTTCAAGATGATGTAGGGAGCAGCAATTCTTCACTCAGAGAGGATCAGAAACATGGTTGTGAGACGAGGAGAGGAAACATGAGTAGCAGAGCTCACGCGTTGTATAAAATCTAAACTTCCAGTTAGTAAATTATCTATTTTTGGTTGCACAGTTTTCATGAGGAAATTGGACTGGGGAGTCAGAATACTTGAACCTAAGGCAATGGAAGGAATGTTTGTGGTTTACACTTAAGGAAACAACAGATACCTGGTGTACGTAGCCAACACACGTAGGGTGATGGCAGTTCGAGATGTAAGCATCAGTGAGTCCGAATGGGGCTCAATCCCCGACAACAAAGAGAGGCCCGACCTAGTAGATGGGGGATCACAGCAACTGGGGATCTGGCACACAGGTGATGGTCATCCAGATGATGGCAACAAATAGAAACAGAGGACACATCTACTGAAATGAATTAGGAGTGTTATGATCCAGAGCGCATGAACACTCAAGAAACAATACTGAGACAAGATGCCTAAGATTTGGAGGAAGCAGCACAACACCTTGTACATTACCAGGTAATACATTGTATATCACAACAGAATACGTTGTACATCGCAACAAAATACCTTGTACGTCTCCAGAGAATACCTCGTACATACCAGCAAATACCCTGTATATTGCAACAGAATACCTTGTACATCACCAGAAGTGAATACGTTGTACATACCTGACGCAACGGCTGTTTTCCTATCAATGGCAAAGAAAGTTTTATACCGCCCAGTTCGTTATTAGCGGTTCACACGCTGTCGGCAAATTCAGGTTTGCAGTTCGCTTTTGTAGCTTCATATACGCTACACTGTAAATTACCGTCGAATCAAAACGTTGTTTTGTTAGTCCGAATAATTAATCGTTCAGCTTTGCTGAATAATAAAATCGATTACTGGAACTACTCAGTAATTTCCAATCAAATAATCAAATATTTTTTTGAATTTTAGTTAATAACGCAATAATTCTATTCGGGGCTATTCAAAACCAAAATTTGTGCCCCTATAGGTTGCTCACTGTTTATATTTACAAACGAATCTAAGCGGGTGAATTCAGTTTCAGAACAGAACACAGTTCACAGAGGAGAACCCGTCTTCTGCCCTAAGCGGACTTGAATTATTGGTCAAAACAGAGGTTCTTCGTTAGTCATTGGGGCGAGGCCATAGAGACGACCTAGCATCTTGCTTTTTGGTTTTGAAAACTCATGTCTGTGGACTGAAAATCTATCTTTCACCGTCTATTACCTTCAGCAAACTGATTATAAGTCGTTCGTCTGGTCAAAGAAGAGGAACTTTGTCAACATTACGTTCAGCAACCGAAAGTTCTTTATTTTCCTTTCTCTCAAGTTACTCAAACTCTCGAGACCAAATCGATGATAAGATAAATTACAAGTTTCACGTTAGCAAGACACAGTTTTTTACTGCTCAAGTTAGGTTGAACGGTTAGGCAGACTGGATTTTGCTGTGAAAATAGTTTTCGTAGTTCTTTCAAAGCCAACCTGACTTCAACTAAAATCTCTGGGTTCTGCACAAACTAGAACTACTTTTTTTTATTTTTCCAGAAAACTGAACCCGGTTTCTGTGATCACAGCAAAGCTCAGGCATAATTATCTGATTCTTCACAGTAATCTGCAACACACACAAGCCTACTTTTATTGAGCTTTGAAGTGTGTGGAATCCGACCTATGCGGAGTTTCACGAGACTTAGTTCTGCACCTTCACCTCTGTATAAGTGGCAGCAGCTGCAATTTTTTTTAGAAAAGACAAACTAACATTTTTCTGTTACCTGGTGTAAATCGCAATTTTGGTATACAACACGTTTGGGGGATCTTTTTACGCGTTTACAAATGTATTAAGTTTAGAAACAAAATATGTCGACCTAAACTTGTTTTAAAAAAATCAATTTTTTAGAAAATTATTAATGATTGGCCTTCACATCTCCGGCCCTGTTTTCCATCACGAAAACATCTTTCTTGTTTGGTAATACAGGAGTCAGCTTCACCACTGGTCTCTTGAAAACTCCATCGTTCGTTCGAACTTTCGATGATCGAATCACTCCGTCGGACCCTTCGATGGTCTCCGTGACTCGACCCAGATTATAAAATCCTCGCTTGTCACTGTCTCCGATCAACCAAAGGAGATCGCCTTCTGTAAGGGGCTCGTTCGCTGTCTATGGCCACTTTTGCAGTTGTTCAACGTTGGCAGATACTCATTTCGATATTTGTCCCAAATGAGGTTTGCATAGGCTTGAGTTTGTCGAAAGAGCTTTCGATGATCGACAAATTCTTTTGCGCATGGTAGGTATGGTAAGCAATCATTTTTGTTGCCAAGCAAGAAGTGATTGGGGATCAGTGCTTCTAGGTCAATAACATCTGAACTTACGGGAGTCAACGGTCTCACATTCAATGTTTGTTCCACAATACACATAGTAGTTGAAAGAACGTCTTCTGTGACTGATCTGTTCCCCAAGACTACATACGTTGCTTTCTTGCAAATTCTGATCATACCCCTCCAATTTGGGGTCTGCGAATTGGTCGAACTTCCATCTGATTCCTTTTTGAATTAGATGTTTCTCGATCCCTTCTCTGTTCCATGCAGCAACGTACTCTGCAAACTCTTGTTCAGCATCAACAAAGTTTGTACCGTTGTTGCTGATGATTGTGGGTTTGCCTCTTTGTGCTATAAACCGTATGATCGCAATAAGACAGCTATCCGTGCCTAATTTGGGTACCCCTTCTATGTGCACCACTCTCACAGTTAGACATGTGAACAGACAACACCGTCGCTTTTCGTTTCTTCGCCCAATATTCACAGTGAAAGGGCCAAAGTATTCGACTCCAACACTTGTAAAGGCGGTTGAAGCATCTAAACGTTCTACGGGTAGATCGGCCATTACTGGTGTTATCGTTTGTGCTCTGCTTTTTCTGCAGGTAACACATTTGTTCTTGATTGATCGCAAGGCGTTGCGTATGCCTAGGATCCACATCTTCTGCTGAACAATGTTTCTGACATGCTCTGTGCCTTCGTGTTGATTGTTCTTGTGCTCGTTTCGCAAGAACAATTCAACTGCATGATGTTTCCAATGTAACAATATTGGATGATCTGCGTTGAAGTCCAATTGACCTTTACTTATTCTGCCTTTGGCACAAATAAGTCCTTCCTCATCCAAGAACGGTGAGAATTGTAGGAATTTGCTGCTTTTTGGGATTTCTTTTTCAACTTTTACAGATTTCATCTCTGCAGCGAACTGTTCTTGCTGTAGTAACTTGAAGATGATTGCTTTTGCTTTTTCCTTTTCTTCAACACTAATAAAAAGTGTTGCTGGTTTGTATTTGCTGAATGCCCGCCGTACGTGTGCCATTGTATTTACTAGTCTGTTATTGGATCAAATTATTAAATCCTTCCCACTGAATAACCACTTTCTTTTCTTCAACCTGTGTCATGAAGACTGATGAGGGATTGTTCTCTTCATTTGAAGCAAAGACAAGGTTGACTTGCTACGGCCATTCACTCTGTGGTCGTTTTAACAACTCCGGCCAAATGAGCCACTCACTCCTCCTGAATTCTTCATTGTTGATCGCTCTCGTGCCAATATCCGCTGGATTGTTGATACCGCTAACATGTCTCCGCTGTGAAACATCAGTGTATCCAATATCTCAACCTCTCGATTGGCCACAAACACTTGTTGTTTACGATGGAATTTGTGTATCCACTGCAGTACTGTTGTTGAGTCCGACCAAAAACTGCAACATTGTATCTTCATTTCGTTTTCCTTGACTATCTGCTTCTTCAATCGTACAGCCATGACTACCGCTTGCAATTCAAGTTGTGGTATTGAAAGATGCCTCATCGGTGCTACTCTGCGTTTTCCAATCACAAATGTTTTGTCGGCTGAGTAATCCTTTGGGATCATAGATAGGCCATTGCACACATTGTGTCTTCAGATATGTCAGTAAACACAGTTTTGTCCCTTGCCGCAATGAAGTATCTTCTATCAATGCTTGTTTCAGCTACAATTGGAATTTGGTCCTTCCACTTAAGGAATTGTGCTTCTTCACCAGGCTCCACTTCATTGTACCAATGTTGCCCATTCTTAGTCCAGATGCATTTCAGAAGTCGTCTCATGTGAACACTGAACGGAGCAAGCAATCCGATCAGGTCGAATACTAAAGATACCAGTGGCCGAATCTCCTTCTGGTTTATAGGGGCTTCAATTACCTTGTTCGTATCTCGGCGCGCTTGAAGACTATCATCAGTAACCGTCCATTGTAGTCCAAGCACTTAAGATCCCTCCGGGTCGGGGTCAATCTCTACTTGTTTCGTATTGCTGATTGATTTCAAGTCGACTGGGATTGCCTTGCAAACCTCGTGGCTGTTATTTATCCACTTTGTAAGTTGAAATCCATGCTGCGAATGAAGATGTCGCAACTGACCGAAGGCTTCGATTGCCTCTTCTACTGATTTGATGAAATCGTCCATGTAAAATTATTTTTGTCTTGCTTTTGCTGCAATTGGATACATTTCTTCGTTATCCAGTTCCCCTCGTTTGAGAGCATAGTTTGCGTAAGTTAAAGAACTCTTAGCTCCAAACACGCTGATATTCATATATTCCAACAGGTTCATTATTTCTTAGGCGCCATAGAACCCATAAGCAACTTCTATCCTGCTCGAGATTTTGCACTTGTAGAAACATTGATTCGATATCTGCTGTTAAGGCCACTGGTCTGTCACGAAATCTGAAAATCGTGCCAATCAAACCATGCAGTAGATCAGGTCCTGCTGGTAGCTTGTCGTTTAGGCATATCCCTTTTTACTTTGATGCAGCAATGCAAACACGTCTCATTTTGCCAGGCTTGTTCGGGTTGAGCGCTGGATGGTGTGGCAAGTACCATTCTTTCCCGAAGGTGATTTTCGCTTCTGACTCGTCCAATATCTTTACGAATCGCTTCTTTATGTCTGTATCTATTGAGTGTTGATACAAACTTTTAAGTTTCCGTCCCCTTTGGAATCGTCGCTCCAGTGAGTGAAGCTGACCCAAGGCTGAGCTGTAGTTCTTCGGCAGGTTGGGCTCTGGTTCACTCCAAAGCATTCCCACTTCGTACCACTCGCCTGTAAACTTTGTCGTACTCTCTAGCATCTTTTGTGCCTGCAGCTCCTTATTTGACTGACTAACGACGTAAAATCTGGAAGCATAGGTTTCTATGTCCCACCATTTTTGGATATTCTCAGCCGCTTTAACATCTTCTGTGAAGGCGAAATGACCAAGATTTTCTCTTCTTTTGTCCGTCATGGGTCCACTGACTACCCATCCTAACTCTGTTGGAAGTTCACTTCGTGTTCCTCTCCTGTAGTCCAGTAGTCTCTGTTGCTCGTAAGCATCTTGACCGAGAATGATGCCGACGTCCATCAAATTGAACGTTTTGTTCGGGAAAACATTCACGTGGTTGAAGCTTTGCTTCAGCTAGTTGTAGTCCTAGTTTGTGGTTCCCAATGAAACTGACGGGTGTACAAACGCTTTGATCGAATGTATTTTTGAATGCGGTCCTTTTATTCTGATGGACACCATTTCTGTCTTCAAATATTTCGTTCCGTGCATGCCGGCTATGTTTACCGTAAAATCGGTGCCTTTGGCTCAAAACTTCTCATCAACGCTTTGGTCGATGAATGATAAAGTGGATCCACTATCGAGGAAAGCATATGTGTTTAACCTGTCGCTGCCATTCTGAATCGAGACTGGAACTATCTGAAGAAAGCTCGTAACTTCGTTACTTTGACTGATTGTTGCTGCGCTTACGTTGAGTGCGTGATTGCCCTCGTCCATTTGGTTTTCTGAGTTAAGCAATCGGCTGTGTTTTTAATACATCCATTTATACCACAAGCGTTGACTTTACAATCTTTGATTGCATGTCCTTTTCCCAAACATCCGTAATATAAGCGTTTCTTCCTCATATGTGCATAACAATCATAAACGTTCATGTTCTTAAATAAAGACCAGTTCCAAATTTTGTGCGTTCCATCGGCTAATGGGCAGTGATCGCTATTCGCTGCCTGGGCTCCCTTTACGTTTGAACTCGCACTAAAATTCAAAGATTCAGAGAACTGCTTAGTTTTGTTCGCTTTCCGTCGATGATCCTCCTTACGTTCCCCTGGGGGCTATGACATGCTTTCGTAAACGAAAGATATTCTTTATAACCAGTTTTCTAGGATATAGAGACTAAGTCGGTCCTCATTGTTTTCATCTACATAGAACCATCATTTCTCCTTCAGATTAGGTGGCAACTTTTCAATCGCAATTTGCCGTGTTGCGTTAGATCGCAAGTCCCCTTCATATTTGTGGTGCTTCAGAACACTGACTACGTTACTGATGGTTGTTGAATAATTGACAAAAGCTTTTGAATCAAGCATTCGGATTGCCTGTCGATTTCGCAAAGTATTGAATTGTGCTTCAACAATTAGGTAAGGTCGGCCAAACCTCCGTTCCAACAAAGCCCAGGCTTCACCATATAGGTTTCTGGAGTGGCCCATACTTGCTACAGCCGCTCTTGCTTTGCCAGTCAGCAATGTTTTCAAGTGGCGCATTTTCTCCGAGTTAGGTATGGCACGGTTATGAACTGTTGCGACAAACATGATTGACTATTCCGGCCACTCGAGTGGATTTCCGTCAAAAGAATTTAACTTCAACTTTGGCAGCTGACTACTGCTGCTCGGTACATTGCGCTCAAACCAGTCCGGTAAACGGTTGAGTTTGGAACGCTCGCCGCTAGGAGATCTGGATTTAATTAAGCTTTCTTGGTCAAAATTGACTCGATAGTTGTCGTGCCCGCTCTTTGTGAAGTTTCTCCCATAGACCTCAGAACTTTATCATTTGGCTCTGGAACCTTGCTTTGGAGATGGGTCTGATTCCGCTGATTCTCCATCTTTGCCTGACTGTGAATATATGGCAACCAATCAGCTTCTCGGTTGATGAAAAATTTGCGTTGTCGGATTTTGTGTCGTCGGCAGAAATCCAAATTGTTAAAGATATCAGCTCTCTTGTCAAATAGCTTCTCAAGGCTAATATCAAATTGCAAAATCTGACTATATGCTGTTTTAACTTTGCTCGGCCGATCCTTATTTTTGAGCACTTCGTAGCCTTCTTTCTCCTTCAACTCAATCTGCTTTAAGCAGTGCTTGATTTGTCTCTCGAGTTTGATGTGACTACGTGGCCGAGTCACAATTTGTTTATTTTGACGTCGAAGTTTGACGCTTTTCTGTCCCGTGGTTTTGTTTTCGGTAAAGTTGATACCTTAAAGTTGTTCGACTGTGCAACTCAAATTGTCTCGTTGGCCGTTTGTTTTGTTCGAGATTAGAAAGCGATTTTTATTCCACTGTCCAGGTCGGCGGACCAAATGTAACCGCTGCTTTCCTTTCAATGACAAGGAAAGTTTTATACCGCCCAATTCGTTACTAGCGGTTTACAAGCTGTGGGGATGTTTAGGTTTGCAGTTCGCTTTTGTAGCTTCATATACGCTATACTGTAAATTACCGTCGAATCAAAACGTTGTTTTGTTAGTCCAAATAATTAATCGTTCAGCTTTGCTGAATAATAAAATCGATTACTGGAACTACTCAGTAATTTCCAATCAACTAATCAAATATTTTTTTGAATTTTAGTTAATAACGCAATAAATCTATTCGGGGCTATTCAAAACCAAAATTTGTGTCCCTATAGGTTGCTCACTGTTTATATTTACAAACGAATCTAAGCGGGTGAATTCAGTTTCAGAACAGAACACAGTTCACAGCGGAGAACCCGTCTTCTGCCCTAAGCGGACTTGAATTATTGGTCAAAACAGAGGTTCTTCGTTAGTCACTGGGGCGAGGCCATAGAGACGACCTAGCATCTTGCTTTTTGGTTTTGAAAACTCAAGTCTGTGGACTGAAAATCTATCTTTCACCGTCTATTACCTTCAACAAACTGATTCTAAGTCGTTCGTCTGGTCAAAGAGGAGGAACTTTGTCAACATTACGTTCAGCAACCGAAAGTTCTTTATTTTCCTTTCTCTCAAGTTACTCAAACTCTCAAGACCAAATCGATGATAAGATAAATTACAAGTTTCACGTTAGCAAGACACAGTTTTTTACTGCTCAAGTTAGGTTGAACGGTTAGGCAGACTGGATTTCGCTGTGAAAATAGTTTTCGTAGTTCTTTCAAAGCCAACCTGAATTCAACTAAAATCTCTGGGTTCTGCACAAACTAGAACTACTTTTTTTTTATTTTTCCAGAAAACTGAACCCGGTTTCTGTGATCACAGCAAAGCTCAGGCATAATTATCTGATTCTTCACAGTAATCTGCGACACACACAAGCTTACTTTTATTGAGCTTTGAAGTGTGTGGAATCCGACCTATGCGGAGTTTCACGAGACTTAGTTCTGTACCTTCACCTCTGTATAAGTGGCAGCAGCTGCGATTTTTTAGAAAAGTCAAACTAACACTTTTTTGTTACCAGGTGTAAACCGCAATTTTGGTATACAGCGGTTTTAGTGACCTTGTTTTGCTAAGACTTTAACCCGGTCAGCTTGTTAGCACGTTTGGGGGATCTTTTTACCCTTTTACAAATGTGTTAAATTTAGAAAGAAAGTATGTCGACACAAACTTGAAAAAAAAATAAATGTTTTAGGAAATTATTAATGATTGGCCTTCACATCTCCGGCACTGTTTTCCATCACGAAAACATCTTTCTTGTTTGGTAACACAGGAGTCTGCTTCACCACTGGTCTCTTGTAAACTCCATCGTTCGTTCGAACTTTCGCTGATCGAATCACTCCGTCGGACCCTTCGATGGTCTCCTTGCCTCGACCCAGATCATAAAATCCTCGCTTGTCACTGTCTTCGATCAACCAAACGAGATCGTCTTCTGTAAGAGGTTCGTTAGTTGTAGATGGCCACTTTTGCAGTTGTTCAACGTTCGCAGATAATCTTTTCGAAATCTGTCCGAAATGAGGTTTGCATAGGCTTGAGTTTGTCGAAAGAGATTTCGATGATCGACAAATTCTTCTGCGCATGGTAGGTATGGTAAGCAATCATTTTTGTTGCCAAGCAAGAAGTGATTGGAGGTCAGTGCTTCTAGGTCATTAACGTCTGAACTTACGGGAGTCAACGGTCTCACATTCAGTGTTTGTTCCACAATACACATCGTAGTTGAAAGAACGTCTTCTGTGACTGATCTGTTCCCCAAGACTACGTACGTTGCTTTCTTGCAACTTCTGAGGAAATTATTAATGATTGGCCTTCACAACAGAGAATACCTTGTACATTGCAACAGAATGCCTTTTACATCACCAGAGAATAATTTGTAAATACCAGAGAATACCTTTTTGGAGCATTGACTTCTGTTTGAGAACGTAGAGCGTTAATATTTAGATCAAATCGCTTGTTTGAAGAAAATGTAAATGTTGAATTCTTGAACAAAACTTGCTTCCGCTGGAAAACTGCAGCCGGAGGACACCAGAAAATATCCAAGCTTGCATTAATTAACTGAACCTCTGGCCTCGCGGAAAAGTCGAAAATGAAAGTTTTAGCAGTAGAAAAAGTTCATTAAATATTTTCCTCGAAAAACCTTGCCCAATTTTACAAGATAAATATTTTAGGCAGGCTAATAATTTTTTTTGTACAATGGCAGTTAAATTGAATTATATTTGGTTGGATGGTTGGTAACAAGTACAAATTGATATAATTTGGGAAACAATAAAATTTTCTCTTCGAGTTGTTGACCAAATAGTAGTTTCAACGCTGCAAAGCATCCTCAAATGCACAATTTTACGATTCATAAAATAATTGCACTTTTAATTAGGCACTGAGTGATAAAGTTCTCTATTGTAGACTCCTGTGTCATAATCGAGCATGCAGTGCGAGTGTTTTTTGTTACTAAACTCGCTGGTCTGAACAGACTTGCCTTCAGATAACTTCGAACTTCTGTTAATGTAAAGTGGTGATATATGATTTGAATTATGGATATATTTACATTTATGGTAGAACTTTTTCAGGTTTTCATAGAGTACAATTTATACACCAGATTTATATCATTTTTTTTACAAGATTTGATGAGCAAATATGAAAAGAATGACTTTTCATGTTCGCTCTGAGAAACAATTATACAGCCTTCTGCTGAACGACTAATTTAAGGTGACTGATATATTCAATGTCTTTGTTTCATATCGTTCTTTCAATATGCAAAGTTTTCTAGTAATCTGTACATTAATTTGTTGAAACCAGTATTGCTCTTGACTGTTGTGGAATGTTAAGGAGTATAACTGGACTAATCCGTGTTCAAGACCAGACAGACTCCCTGAAGAGTCCAATGTGAGATGTGTTCAGTGGTAGCCAGGTCAGCCTCGAACACAAGACCCACCCCCATCGCATTCCTTCTCTGAGAAGTTGTATACACTGGGGTGCGGAATGTGTTCTGAAATAGATCACACCCATATAAACACAAGCACATTTCGAAATATGATTTAATCGACCCTATTGAGAAAGCTATACCCGATCCTTACTAATATATTAGTAAGATTATTATTATTTGTACTACTATTTATTTTAATATTATTACTATTTTACTATTGGAGTGTCAGTACTGTTTTACCATATATGGTAAAACAGAACTGATACTCCAATAGTAAAATAGTAATAAATGAGCACTGGAACAGAGTATAGTAAGGCCTTTTTTGTTTTCATTAAGAACATGGTCAAAAAACAACTTTTATTTTTTTTCATGAATTTGGATCAATAATTTTCACCCATACTGATCATTTGGTTTTCTGTTTTTTATTATGATCGCATAGAAAAAAAGTCAATAAAACTTCGAAATTTTTTAAAATCAATTTAAATTTTTGAGCGATGTATATGATCACCAATTTTACGAATTCCAGGGTAACATCGTTGCGAATCCACTAGTGGGAGCGTGATCAAAGAAAAAAATGGGAAAAAAACTTCCAAAATAGACCCCTCTAAATAAAGCACGAGGGTAAGATTTTTCTACCCTAAGATACAAAATCTACCATTAGACATTACTGGTGAACAGACAAAACAGTCCCAGACAAAACAGTCCCGGACAAAACAGTCCCAAATAGCAAAATATTCCCAGACAAAACAGTCCCAGACAAAATAGTCCCAAGAAACCAGACAAAACAGTCCCAGACAAAATAGTCCCAAAGCCATTATAATAGCTTTTACACGTATGATTTAACAAGCGGATAATTTAATCCCATGTTCGGTTGTGATAGTTTCATATCAAGTCCCATGGGCCGCTGAGGCATGGCCATGGCCATTAAGTATGTTAAAACATACGGGTAATAGCGACTGCTAATTTGTTGTCGGATTATTGAACGAACATTTCAAAGTACATTGGGTATAATGGCATTAGGTACATTTTATTTGGGACTATTTTGTCTGGGACTGTTTTGTCTGGTTTCTTGGGACTATTTTGTCTGGGACTGTTTAGTCTGGGAATATTTTGCAATTTGGGACTGTTTTGTCTGGGACTGTTTTGCCTGGGACTGTTTTGTCCGGACACGGACATTAATAAACCTCTACGACCATTGCAGGGCAATTTAAAGCCCGCAGGCTTCAACAGCTTATTCTACTTTTGTTGACAGAAAATTACCAGTCCAAAAATTGCATTAAAATGTAATTTTGTACCGACATTGTTTACGAGCGGTTAAAAGCATAACAGTTTAACGTCAGTTGAATTCTTCTCAAACAACTATCGGATGATTGGCTTGGTAGTTAGTAGCTAGCTGCAGCCTAGGGAAGTTATCTTCAGCTTAATTGAGGGGAGGGAGATGGCAAGTACGCGGGGTTCAAGTGTGTAGGGTTACGGGTCGAATGAGGCGAAGAGTTCGGTTGGGGGACTGGGGGTGTTGACTTGGACTAGGGGGATGGATTCAATCAAACTGTACAAATCGATGATCACACCATGATTATATGTCTGCTAATCAGTTTCAGTGAATAAAATCCTGAGACACTTGCACTCTACTGTCTACTTGACAAGCGAGGACAGCAAAGCCGTGAAAATTTGCACTCAAATGTACGTATAGATCACGGCCGGTGTTTATACATGTATTCATATTAACCGTAGTGAAAAACACTTACGTTCGCGAATGAACCATTTAAGCATCAGCAATAAAAAATTGGATATCGCTCGCCTAAAACGTGAAATTTACTCACCAAATGGCGTAAGTCTAATTCGCACTCTTAAAGTAGGTACATTCAAAAGATTTGACTATTTAAATTTTAAACTGTGCTAACTGAAATTCACGCTTCCGGCGATTAAAGTCCACACAATTGATTCTTAAAGTATGTTATTAGGAGAAAAGGATGTTAGGTGTCGGGAAAATATAGAATATGTCATGCAAGGTCAGAAGACATCGATTGATCGACTCATTGGTACAGAAACTCAAGCGAGAGAACAGTATAAAAAAATCAAAAACAACAGTATAAAACATAAAAGCAGAAAACAAACATTTGTTAAATTTTATTAATCTCTTAAATATCCCTTTTATATATTCAACAATACACCATTTTGTTGCAATTTATAGCTTTTGTTAAGTTTCTTTCTTTCTATATAAAACTAATTTTGCGCTCCAGCTCCAATTTGGCAATTAAAGAGAAAATCCTAAAAAATAATCACCTTTACACTAGCAGGGCCAATACAATTGCTACAAACTTTGCTACAGGGCAACTATAAACAGTAAATGCTAAAATAAACTAACCTGAAGTTTGAGTTTGTGAGCTTCTATTGGGATGACCTTGAGAATGGGCAGGTCCACGATGAGTTCCTTTGGTCTCTGTTTGATGAGGCAGCTGTTGTTCTTATCCCACGCAGCACCCTCCAAGTACAGACCAGACACAAAACAGCCTAGTCGCAAAACATAAAACAATTGATATTCCAGCCAAAAACAACAACTTAATGACCGTTTAAACCTTATTTCCTTTGCCTATCATTTCATTTGCGTTTCAGATGAATAGAGGCGCCTTTTGGAAACTTAAAGTCCGCTACTGACTATTTTGGTTGTAAAAGAGACTTGATTCAACCGAAATACTGTTTGGAAACGGAACTTCTTACCAGGATTAAAGTTGTTGATTTCAAGTAGCCGGATTGGATCCTTTCAACAATCCCTATTGCAAAAAAGGAGGAAATTCTGCAATGGAATTTATTTTGTGATCAATTTATTAACCAATCTGAACTAAGGTTTCTGTGCAAATTGTGTAGTATAATATCGAGTACAGCCTAGAGGGCAAGTCTTTGCTAAGGTAAAGCTCTACTAGGCAAGACTCTACTAGGTACTAAAATGGAGGCGATTGTTGAAAATAACCCCCGGATTTCCAAGAAAAGCCATTGGAACCAAATTGATTTATTCAACAATTATTTGCAATACATTTCACACATTTGATGCTTCGGATTTTTCTCTTTTCGGTTATATTTTGATTGAAGGCAATTGCAAAAGCTCAATCTTGACATTTGATCTCCGCGAGCAAATCTTTGAATCTTTATCCCACCAGTTAAGAGTATCCCAATTGAAAATCAGATTGTGTGGGTTTTATTATTCCGCCTGAAAACCCGATTGTGTAAGTTCTACTAATCCAATTGAAAACCCGGTTGTGGGGGTTTTGATTCGCAAAATAAATTATCATCAGAGTGACGAGGGGCCAATAATCCGAGAGTTGCTGTGACTCCAAACTTGGATAATGACTGAACTGATAACTAATGGCATGTCAATGAGTTAATAAAGTCGACCAACATTATCTTACCAAGCCATATATTAATTGAATTAAAAAAAAACTAATTCCATTGCTACCCACCTTGATGTGCCCTTTCAGTGACTTCGTCTGCATCTGCCCAGTGGGTGACTTGAGTGTAGAGAGTGGACCTGTCCAGGGGCCAGCCATTCTTCCTGCATGTGGCCTGAACAAGTGCTGTCAAGTATGACTCTGGAATGTGCAGACCAGACAACCACATCACTGCTGGCTCCCCGTCATTGATCTATGGCATACCCGTGGTGAGAAGGTAGAAATAACCAGGAGGCTAGGTAATGTGCATTTGTACATAATGATCCACATTTTTGACTTGATTATCTGACAAATGATGAAGAGATAGAAAACTCAAAAATTCACACTGTTCGAAAATATGTTGTAAGAGTAAAAAAATCGTTGTAAACAAGTCAAACAAGTAAACGAAAAAATTTTTGCTGCATTAGATGGCCGATGAGATTTGAAGTTAAAGAGACTAGGAGAAACAAAGACAAGCAACAAAACAAAAATAACAAACATTAATTGCCTACAAAACTGAATATCTATTCTTTTAAAATACTTAGTAATAAAAACAAAATGTCAAAAATCTGAATAATAAAAAAGAACTTGTAGTTCACTAAAAACAGATGGGAGCTGTACATAATGAAACTAGATACCAAATCGACAAATTTATCCGAAAGGGGGCACAGTTCAGAAATCCAATGTTTTTCAAACCAAATAGTTTTAAAAGTTATGACAATCATCAATTTTCAACAAAAAGAACTGAATAGACTCAATTTCTTCTCCCTAGGAAGCCAATGGCGCCTGTCATGCCATAATTAAAAAGACTAGAGAACAACAAAGATAAGTAAAACTCAGAAAGAATGTAGGAAAGAGTTTAAAGCCATTAAAACCATTAGCTATTAACTGATACATAATCAATTGCGCCTCAATCGAACATTTATGTTCTCTTTTTAAAGGAACCATATGAAAAGATAACAAACAGAACCACATTTACTGAAGCCCATTAAAAACCCAAAAATTTTCTATAAAACACAGAGTCATAATCATGAAAAACATTCAGTGGAGAAAAAAACTCATGGAGTGATTAATACTTGCCTCAGATAAAAGGTGATAATGACCAGTCATTAAAAAAAACAAAATTCCAGATTGATAGCAAAAAAAAACAAGACAAATTTGGAAAATTAAAGGCTGAATCATCATGAATACTGCCGACCGAAAAAATAAATCAGATTAATTTAATTCTCTATGATATGCTCGATATGATATAGACTTGTCATTATTCAGAATAATTTCATCCGACAAAAGAATGACAAATACAGTTGAAAATTAATAATTCGATTTAAAAAAATATGTCGGAAGTTAATGTAAGTTAGGTAGGACTCTACTACGTATCAAAGTGGAGGCAATCGTTGAAAACAAACGCCGGAGTTCCAAGAAAAGCGATTTTGAACCAAATGGATGTATTCAACATTTTTTGCAATACCTTTCACGCATGGAATGCATCGGGTTTTTCTCTTTTCAGTTATATTTTGATTGAAGGCAAATGGGTAAGCTCGACTTTGACATTTGATCTTGTAACCCATTTCTACCCACATTGATGCGCCCGTTCAGTGGCTTAACTTGAAGTTTCAGATTGATAGAAAGAAAACAAGACAGAAGTTCAAAAACTTGATATTTTTGAAAACCAAAAGCTGAATCATCATAAATAGTACCAACTGAAAAGATAAATTGGATTAATTTAAATCTCTATGTGACGCAATTCATATTTGTCATTTTTAAGAATATGTCATACGACAAAAGAATGACAAATACAGTCAAAAACTGAAAATTTAATAGAACATATGTCGGAAAACGGTGTCAAGCGCAAAAATGGTAAAATAATAATAATAAACATTTCATCATAAAAACAGTCACAAATACTGTCAATGCTCTGAAATTCACTAAAATTTTGCAAACTAAAATTCTATTTAAAAAAAAACACTTTGTCCAGGCCATAAGAGTCTTGATCTTTTCTCTGAAAACAGAATATATGTCCAAGGAGCCTCGTTTAAACGTATCTGGGACCTGCCATTAATTGATCTTGGATATGAAACGTTACGTGTCTCCAGTTGACTAGGAAAATTGTAAAGGTTCTAAAAAAGAAAACGCCCCGATGCAATTTAGATCCTTTTTGATTGAAACTCCACGACGAGAATAAAAATTGTATTGCTGCGCAATTTTCACGTCACCAATTAATAATATTGGGCGTAATAACAATTACCAATACGGGAGCTGATTGAACTGCTCCAGGCAGGATGGCCGAGCGGTCTAAGGCGCCAGACTCAAGAGTTTCTCAAATCTGAGAATTCTGGTACACGAATGTGTGCGTGGGTTCGAATCCCACTCCTGTCATCTTTTTCTTAAAATCTGATCAGTTGTTACTAAAGTGCGGTTGAATTAACCAAAGCTTTTCGTTAACCTTGTTGACTCATATTCTCAATCAACCGACTCTTAGATTTCTCAAATCTCATCACAAAAAACAGCAGTTACCCATTTCATGTACTGCTCATGTCTTCTGAGGAAATGCAGCATCCAATTGGCGAGAGTTTTGAGGGTAGCCGGAGCCAGCTTCCTCCAGATGGCTGGAATCTGACCATTGAAGAGTGCACGAGACACGTCATCCAGTTCAGCACTCATTCCCACCTCACCAGCCAGCGCCTGTTATTGTTCACCCCGGTTGACCAAACTTACCAACGATAAAAAGTTCTCTTTATAAATAAAGAGATTTTTTCAGTTTTATATTAAAATCTGTATTGGATCAAATAAGGGATCTTTTCTGCTAGCACCCCCCCCCCCCCCCGCTTAGTTAGGCACCCCCCATTTATAAATGTGTAAACATATTGTTAAAGCTAAGTAATCTTATACGTGAACATATATGAGCAATATGCAAACTAAAAGCATTTACTAAAAGCTAGCACAGCTATAGTTTGAAAGTATTACGTATTCAACCAAAATTTGTTGCATATAACGTAAGCATCAATAAAAATTTCTGTATTAGATCATTTTTGGTGTTATCGGCTACAATAAGGGCTTGAATTTTTAATAAAACTTTTTTAAGGAAACGAATCTAAAAGTGCTTTCAATCTACCTATAGACACTTGTTTCAATGAATTGCAAATATGGCTCTTACAATTCGCGAAAACTTAGATTTTGGGGGGTGCAAATTTATCGGCTATATAAGGCTGGGGGGGGGGGGGCGCTAGCAGAAAAGATCCCAAATAAGTACGCCAAAAGAAAAAGTTAAAGTTTATTAAATTTTTTATTTAAAATTGAAGAAATGACAGGACAAAAAGGGGCAAACATGTTAATCTTTGTCGAACTTCTTCTCTTTCGTAAAAAGTTTTTCTCTTCTTCTCTGTTTTTATTTCAGAAATTGACATTTTGTCACTAAGTCTGTTTAATGGTTATGTTTGGATTTGGTTCCCCAATTTTTTTTAGAAAAACTGAAAAAATGACAAAATGTCTTCCTTTTTTTGATCTGGATTTCTCTCTTTTACCTCCGTAATGCTGTCTAGATAATTTCAATAGTTGTATTTGACAGCAACAGCATTAAAAGGAAACATTTTGACTTAGAAAACATTAGAAAACAATTTTGATAAAATTTTGATAAAAATAATTTATCAATTTTTTTGATAAATGTTTCATAAAAAATGGCCTCCCTTATTTCGCGAAAAAAATTAACAACTAATTATATTATGGCTCTTGAACAAAGAGCAGTTTGATTGAACGGAAATTAAAGAGGGGGCAGGCTTTTTTCTCCAGTCAATTTTGTACTTTTAATTGACGCATCCATCGTAGAAAAAAAAACAGACATTATTTTGCAACTCTTAGAGGGTAGTGTTGATTTTAATTCAAAAATCCCAAATTTTTTCCATTGTATGATGGGATTAATTCAGTATTTATATGAAAATTTTTATCGGTTTAAATAAATCAAAATTGGGTTAAACCAAAATCGGGTTGAATAAATAGGGTTATATAAAGTCAAAAAAAGAGCTAAAAACAAGAAAAAATCGTTGAATTTTTTCTTTAATATAGAAGAATTGACAAGAAAAAAATGAAAAAAAATTGTTAAACGACAAAGATTTTTCTAATTTCAGAAGTTAATATTTTGTCACTAAATTTGTTTTAATGGCTCTGATTGAATATGGTACCCCAAATTTTTAGAGAAAACTAAAATAAAAAAACGCCTTTCAACTTTGACCTTCTAGATTCTTCTCTTCAACCTCTATCATGCCGTCTAAATATTTTCAATGGTTTTGTTTGACAAAAACCTCTAATTAAAAAGGAAGCACAAGATTTACAAAACCAAAAAATACTTTTGTTGTTACGAGAATAATAGTTAATTGAAAATCGCTTCCCTTAGTTCGTGAAAAAATTAAAAACTGTTCATATGATGGCTGCTAAAAGGGTAGCAGTTTAATTTAACGGAAATCTTCAAACACATCAGTATTTCTTGATTGAGATGGGAATCACAAAGATCAAAATACTGTAAACACTTACGTTCACATAATAAATTACTTTCGTTAGCTAAATCAACAATAGATTTGACTTAAAATTGACATAACAGACCAGTATTAGCATAAATGAGGTGAGAACGTCAGAACACCTACTTTCATCGAAATTGTTACTTAACTAAATTCTGTCTTTTATTTTTTTGAGGAGAATAAGTTATTTTGATTCTAATACACCGTCTTTGTGTCCAGTTCATCAACAATTTCAGTCAATGGAATTCCAGGACGTATTTTTAGTTCCAGCCAAATTCCAGGACGTGTGTTTTAGTTCCAGCCAAATTCTAGGACGGTTGCTTTAGTTCCAGCCAAATTCCAGAACATCACATTGGGTCCAGACAAATTCTTTTCATACCCAATATCTGTCGAGGACAGTCTTTTCATACCCAATATCTGTCGAGGACGGTCTTTTAATAATTCCAGGTCTCGACTAGGGAATGGAGTCTTTTATATGTTTTGGAATTCAAGTCTGGGAGAGAGTTGTGAAATAAAGTGATCATTGATCTTTTTGCTTCATTTCAATTTATCTCTCCTGACACATAAATTTACTTTGTTACTTATGCTCAATAATGAAAAACAATACAGGTCTTTTTTCCATTTTTGAAATAAAATACATTTTTTAATTTAAATTGCTGAAGAAAATTGTGAAAATTAAGATTAAGTTGAAAGCTTCTTCAGTTGCTTGCAAAATTAAATGATTACAATTGGACTGAATTGATCACATTCTTAACAAGCCGTATAAAAAAGCAAAATTTTAGAGAAAACCCGGAAAATTTTTTTGACTCCAAATTTCTTTGGTTGTGAAATGTTTCAATGATTTTTTTGTTTCTGTTATTTTAAATAATTTCTTTTGAGTAGCAGCTGACTTGAGTAGTAAAAAAAGTTTTATTGATCATGATAAGTTCTTTTCCTGAGAGAGAAATTTTCCTCTGGTCTTAGCAAGCATGAGATGTATGTTTGAACAATCTGAGCTACCGACAGACTCGGACGAGATGTCTTGCTAACTACAAAAATTGAAGCACAAAACAGGATGCTGTTGTTGACAAAGTTTCTGCAAATTAGTTTAGGTGCACAATACCTCAAAATGTTTTCAAAAATCAGTTGAGAAATGAATCCCTCGGTTATTTGAAATTATGTTTTTTTTGCGTCATAAACCATAATTGACTTTGTATCAGCACTAAAAATAATTGAATTTTTGGGAAAAATTCTAGTAAAATGGTTGAGGAGGAAGAATTAGAGATGTGATGGTTGAGTACCCTTTTGAGTTCTTTGAGTGATCTCTCCATCCTGTTGATGAGTTTGTTGAATCTCTCTATCTCTTGTAGCAGCACAACTGTCGTCGGAGTCACTTCAATTCCATACTAAAACACCCACATCATCACATACGATGAAATGCACATACAACTGCCTCAAGTTCCCTTATAGAACAGACGTTTATAACTTAGTTCAGAACTCATTGGTTTTAAACATAAGAAATTGTCGGTATCTCCGTTCATTGCTAACAAAAAACGACAAAATGCCTTAAAATTGTTTTGTCTGCATCGCATCTTTGCTTGATATTTTTTAATTAACATTGACCTCTCAAAATGGAAGATACTGAATTGCTTCTGCAGTAGAATATATTAAGTTTTCATGAACGGATAACAGCCGGAGAAAATTAGTTTTAAGGATAAGTTTGATTTCTGCGCACTTCAGTTTTGGCAAATTTCATTTTTAAACCTTGTCTAAAAACCGGAATTGAAAAAAGAGGAATTTTATTAATTCCGTGAGCACTACTCACTTTTGATTGAGAGCCCGTACCTAACTCTAAGTCGAATTCAGTACTGAGTCAGAGTCTAATTCAGGTCACATTTTGCACCGAATTTGTCTGATTCAGAGCTAATTCGATGATTCATTCTGATTTATGCTCTGATTCAGAATAATACTGATTATTTTCTCTGAATATTACTCTGATTCAGAGAAATTCAGAAATCACTTCACAGTTGGTTCTGAAATCCTTCTGAATCAGCACTAAATCATAAAATTTCTCTGAAATTGTTCAGAATCAGTACTGATTGACACTGAATTTTAGGTACGGGAGGGGAAACTTAATAGTGAAAGTGGCAAACAAGGAGTACAAGAGGAATGATCCATTGCATGTTTACCTTTTTCTTGATCTTGTCTAAATCGTAAGGGGCAGGCAGTTTGCTCAACACATCCTGGGCAATGTTGCCAATGAAGTCATCACGACTGATACCAGACCCAGAATCACCTGTGAACAAATTAAATATAATTATTTTATCCTAGCGACAAATTTGTTTAAGTTTATTTTTTATGGCGAAGAATAAGTCACACAGAAAAAGGGACAAAAAAATCACTGGTTTATTACCCGAGTGGAGTATTTTGCCCATTTTCCGCATAAATAAACACAGGAAATCAGCCAAAACAACAACAAGCTCCGGAATTGAGGTGAATTTGATTAGGGGAAAAAACGAAATGAATTGGAAAAAAATTGGGACTCAGTCAATGAGTAGAATGAGCGGAAAATTTATGCATAGTTTTTTGTTGCATTCTTTTGAAGTTTCCGAAATTCAATAAATTTTATCCAAAAATTCAGCTGACCGACAAAAAGAGTAACTCTTACTTTCTTTTTGTGGATTTTGAGTGCAATATTTGGATTTTCTTCTTTTTTGTTCGAACATGTAAATTACTCAGAATATAACCCTAAGGTTAGATATATCTACATGCTTTAAAATGTTAAAATAAATTAATCAGTATTGTTACTAATATAATAATCTTGCAATTGTGGCTGTTCGTTCTCATAGGTAAAAATAGGATTTGAAGGCTCCTATTTGTCTATTTTTGCACTCAAAATGCACAGAAAGAAAGCAAGAGCTATTTTTTTTTTGCCGAAATGACAGTTGAAATGAGTAACCAGTCTGTGGCTGCATTTCAATCAACTGTGTCCAGATGTCCTTAGCCTGTTGTGTGTAGTATCCAATCTCTGCATTGAGGTGAAGTCCGAACACTTCTGGAGTGTTGCTGATGGGCAGAGTGTCTATGTACTCTGTGTATGTCTCCTTCACAGGTCTCTCTCCCTTCTCTGTAGGTTGTGGGATGTAGTAGTCAATCTCAGGGTTATGGAAGAAGTGGAACGGCTGCAAACATTTACAACACCTCTTTCTCACAATTCAACAAAAACTTTCCGAATCTTTTTTTCCATTTGTCCCCCCCCCCCCGTAAGAGGGGCACGCGTTATTACATAGTAAATCATTATGTTAAAATATGGCACGTGCCTCTGGGGGGGGGGGGGGGGTGCAAATAATATGCACCCACTAAGCTGAGGAGGGGAGCACAAACAGAAAAGATCCAACTTTCCATTAGTTACGCAAATATGTCACCATCATACAAGAATGAAAATTGTTCCGGGTCGGCATGAGGAAATAAAGATCCGGTATTTTTCGTAAAGAAATCGTAGTTTGTGTGACTTGATAATTGGTGTGGACGTAATGACAGAGATGATTGGATTCGAAGAGAGAACCAGATTTACCTGGAAAGTGTCGAATATGAAGTCTCCCATGTACTCATCCATGTATGTGTTGAGAATGCGTCTGTCGAATGAGTCAATGGCCCTTCCCCCGTACATCACCTCCCCAATCAGATACTTCAAACTATTCCACGGCAACTTCACGTCTCCTTGTTCAGCAGCTGAATAACACAACAACAATTTCCCCCTTTCTTTATTATCTAGCTAAAAATTTGTTTTTTCTTCATACACATGTAAAATTCTTGCATGTTCGTGCATATATTCATGATTGAAGTTTATCAAAAATAAGATCAAGACGTAAGACGTTTCACTTTTCTGGTTATGAACTTTTTCAGATCGCAAAAGAACACTTGTTGTTCCAAATTGCTCAAAATATGATTTTTAAATGCGAGGCCGGCTTTTTTCTTCAGTCATTTTGACAAAAAATACATAGAATAGAGCCAAAATCATACAAAAAACGAACAATATTATCTTGAGAATGGTTGTTCTGAATACTTTAAATCTTTGTAACCCCTCCAAATCGGCAAAAAAAACATTTCCGATTACAAAACTTAAAACTTGATGAGCTTTCTGATTATAGCAATTGTAGCCTCCTACATTTAATTTAACGATCAGACAAAACCGATTGAACAAAATGCTCGAGCTTAGGGTGGTAAGCTTTTTCTTGGGGGGGGGTTTCGGAAGCGCGAGGGGTAGTGAGCTATGGTGGTGCAAGCGTGCAAAGTTACGGGTAGAGTGAGGTGGAGGAGTTTGGGTTGTGTGAACTGCGGAGGGGGTGGGGTGGGGGCTGGTTGTGATGTGCTGGAGGTCACAAGGGGGGAGGGGGGTTGTTAAGATGGAGAAGAGAAGGAAAACGGGTGCATTAGAAGGTGTTCTGGCTGGAGAGGAGAGGTGTAAAGTGAGGACCGTGCTCAAATTGTGGGTAAAAAATTTGTCAAACGTGTGGAGAATGTCAAAGATGTAGAATTGGGGCGAGGATGAAAAATGGAACGAGCGAGTGGAGTGAGGGAGTGCAAACCGCCAAAAAACAGTTAAATTTTCTCATAAGTGAACAAAAGTGAAGTACTCCAGGAAGTGTACAAAAAAGATAGTAAATCTTTGCATCAAAACCTGACTACTTTAATTAAGAGTATCATTGACTTTGACATTGTTGTAAAAACGGGTTTTCAGATGCATATTCGACGTGTTTAGCCGGCTGAAACAAAAGTGAACGTTAAATGTGTTCTGGTTAAAAGTTGTGTACTTTCAGTTCTCTACTTTGGATCAAATATTTGATTCCGCAGTAAAGCTGGACTACAGCATTTAGAGAAAGTTCAAAGAAGATGTGTTAAGTAGATCTGGAGAAAATGGGATCTCTTCAATTCAGGCTATGTCTTAAATTTGATTAATCAAGGTCTTGTACCGATTGGAACAAAATCTTTTGAAAAAAAACTTTTTGGACAGACAATTATAAATCCATTAGATTTCTGTTGATCAGACAAAAGCGGTTCGAGGAAACTTTTTTCGTTTGTGTAGCTAAGTATAACAATGCGCTTTCATTCTCCTACAATCTTTTCTGGTATACACCTCTGATGAATCCCAAAACTTTCCGAAAAGAAATGACAAGATTTGTTGAGACAAAAGTGTCTAAGTTTAGATACTAGGCAATGTCTAAGTTTAGATACTACTGCTATCCTTCAGGA
The DNA here is from genome assembly GCF_964194025.1 of Convolutriloba macropyga. Lineage (NCBI taxonomy): Eukaryota > Metazoa > Xenacoelomorpha > Acoela > Convolutidae > Convolutriloba > Convolutriloba macropyga. The sequence goes on along the minus strand of NC_134478.1, from coordinate 28,425,259 downwards.
TGGGATCCATTAGAAAACCTAAATCAAAATTGAACCTCACCTAAGTGGGGCAAAACCAGGATGGTGGACACCATGTTTGGTTTGAACTCATTTTTTTAATATTATTATTATTCTCGATTTGGTCAACTTGATATTTTTTGTAGCGGTATTGCTAATGTGCACTGTTTATTTATTTTAGGTTTTTGTGGGGTTTGCTTTTCAATTTGTTTTTTTTTCGAAAGCGTAGAGCGAAAAATCGATCGGGGGAAAATTGGATATCAAAACCCAGAGGACTAATCTAATTACTAAAATCCCCTTTTGAGAACAATTAATAAAAAATAACAATAACTTTTGTGGTGTCATTTTTCTCTTACAGTTAAAAACTAATTAAATGAGACAGGTATTAGATCGAATGATCCAAATGGAAAATGGAAGCGTTTCAAATACTTGTTAAAAAGTCATCACCTTTAGTGAGATAAGTGTCCACAATCTGCATGCAGACTTGGAAGTCACTCTCGTTGAAGTCGTAGGGAATGTTCCACCCCACTTTTCCATACTTCCTCCTCTCCTGCACCACTGCGTGGAAGAAAGCCAGAACGAACACCAGGGGTCCAAAAGAGTCGTGAACTGAGTCGGTGAAAGCACCCGAGGGGATTTTGAAGAAGGTTGAGCGCAGGTTCAACATTAACCCATTCGGGGGTTCCGTCACGACCTAATGTAAAAATGAAATGGCCCCGGTTTCATAAATATTTGCAGCATAATGTTAGAGAATGATCCTTTTAATTATAGCACCCCTCAAAATTAAATTGTTAGAAATCGCAGTAGCATCGCCTTCACAGATAGATGTGTATTTGAACAGACTAAAGTAGACACCCCCATGCTCTTCTTGAACTTTTTCCAAATTTTTTAATAAGAGGATTAAGCTTTCTGAATTAATATTTTGTGTATTAAGAGTTGTTATGTAAAAACGAACGGACTTTTAAACGAACTGTTAGTGTTATTTGCGCTCCTAAAATTAAACAAACGTTTAAAATTTTGGAGCATAAATGTTGACACGGATTCTAAATAGAGGAATATGGCATTTACTTACTTTCATAGATCTCTGCAATATTCCAATGGGGAAATCGGGTGTTGGATCTGTAGTGAGCCAGAGTCTGAAGTCCGGGTGAGTTTTGGTAATCTTCTCCAATGACTTCTCCAGATCTCTCAGCCACTTGACCAGAAGATGGCAGTTTTGGAGCAGCAACCACATACCACGTTGAGAACACTGTTCTAACAGTGCCAGGGCATTCTAGAACCAAAAAATAACAACAATGAGTCAAATGAGCAATTTTTCAGCCGTTCAGAGTTCTCGTCCTCTGATTTGACGTGAAATTATAATTAATTTTAATTTCCTAATTAACCCAAAAGCAATCGACCCACTCAAATTAATGCAAAATTAACGATTAATCGTTGCTTAACAAAAAATTAGTGATGTACAATGAAAGAGAGGGACAAAATTGAATTAGTTTTTGAAGCATATTCATGTTACATAATAATTATTAACAAGGAAAAATTAAACTCCGAGTAATTATTATTTGAAAACAAAAATACTCTTTTCAACTTGCGCTTGAAAACTTTGCGATAGTAGAACATATGGATGGAATGGAAACAAAATGACCGTTTGAATACCTTCTCCTGGCCTTGGCCCATGGCCAACATCTTCAATTTGGAAGTACCCATTCCAACTCTGTCAGCCAGTTTCATCAGGTCATTAGCGGGTTCTGTGCCTGGACTGAGAATAAACACAATGGGCACATTAGGAGAACTGGTGTCAAATATGGCCTCGAAGTTAATCACTGGGGGCTTGTTGTACTTCTCACCTGAAAAACACATCAGTCATTGTTGCCTTTTTTGTCTCATAATGATTTGATGAGCATATTTTTAAAAGTTTTAGGTAGATGTAAATCTTTCATAAAGTTACGTAAATCACGAGTTGAAAAGAAATGAGGGAAAATTTAGTCTAGAGTTTTTGGAAATTGTTACCATGGAAAATTGAGTCCTGAACAAAATTTCGCTGCAAACAATAACTGGTCACATAAACTACTTCCAGTGGGCATAAATTAGGTATGAAGCTTATTAGAGAAACTCTTTGCTCGTTATGTGTATTCTATGTCAACACCATTACAGTGAGAGTAAAGTTTGGGACCTTTGTGACCACACAATCTCTTAATTGATTGCAATCCTGTGCTATCCACTGAGCCAACTGGTCCACACTGCGAGAGTCTTACTAAGCTCTCTTATATTGAGATATCATTTCAAGCTCCATTTTATGATCACAACTTATTTACTAGAGTGTATACTCTAACAAAGCTTGTAAAATGATACTTACCCATAGTCTGTGAAACGTAGTCCTGCATGGCTCTGAACACTCTGTCAACTCTGAAGCATCTGAGGAGCAACAGTTTCCTGATTGCAGAGAGTGAGTTGTAGGAGTTCACTGGGAATTCAGACCTCTCCGGTGCCTCCAGTTCGTACCACTGAAAACGGCTGATTAAAGTCACCATAAAAAAGACTCGAGAAATAGAACATAATCGACTAACATCTGCGAGCGGTTGCTTCGGTAGTAGCCAGCTTGGGCTTAGGGATCCTAGCATTGGTGGAGGTGGGGGGGTCTCCATGGAGGGGTTTGGACGATGGGGGGTCTAAATAGCCAATTGGAGAAGGGTGGACGGGATGGGTTGGCAAGGGAGGGGGAGGGAGTCGAACTCTTAAGATTAGGAACTGCGGCCCTCACCATGAGTTTGTGTCTCCCTCAACAGTCTCGGTGAATGAAATACTTAGATGAACATTAGGGCCTAAGGTTTCTAAGGGAGCTGCTCACCCACTTAATGCCCACCATAGATGTACCTGTTTATCGCTTTTTTGAGGAGGAAAAATTAAAAACATCAGATGAAAAATCAAATCGGTTGAGCAAAAGCCAAAAGAATCGGTTAGCTGAAAGAATACCGAAAACGATTCAAAGAGTCAGGACAAGAAGGGCAGAGGATGTGTGTGTGTGTGTGTGTGTGTGTGTGTGTGTGTGTGTGTGTGTGTGTGTGTGTGTGTGTGTAAGTGCGTGTAGTTTGGATTGTGAGGAGAGGAGGGACTGTTATGTAAAACAAAAACTTCTCAATATGACATTTGAACATTGAAGATTACCAGCAGTTAATAAATACTATATACTAATAACTAAGTTACTGCTAAAGTCCAATATACAAAAACGGAAGTCAACGATCTGGAATGATAGAGTCAATGATAGAAAACAAAAGTCAAAGGTCAAATCATGAACAAACTTGCTTCAGTTCAAAACAAAGCCGGTATAACACCGGAAAAGACTCGAAGAGTCGTGCAATATAAGCTCTGAACTAACCTTACCTAACTCAGAAATATCCAAGAGAAATTTTTGAAGATAGTGGGTGGGTGGCAGGGGGGGGGGTTGGTGGGTAGTTTGGGTGAATATGGAAACGTTTGTGGAGGGCGTAGTTAAGTGTCGGTGGAGGGGGGGTTGTATTTAGTTGGGGGATTGGGGTAGGGGATAGTTGGGGTTCTGTAGCAGTTTAGATTGGTAGGATGGCTTTTATCGGATCAAAATTTCCAAAATTACCTTTTCACCATAAATATTAGCAGCAATTCCTAATCACTATTCATAAGAAACTAAGCTGCTGTTAAAGTTACATGTTCAAAAAACAGAGCTCAACGTTAAAAAACATCAGTCAATGTTGAGATGGAAAAAAATCACAGTTCAACTGTTGAAAAAACTTGCATCAAAAACTTAATTTACAAACTTAATTAAAAAAACCAATACTCTTATTCTAGTGGTAAAATTTGTACAATACCAATGGGTCTTTGAGTTGTACGAAGATTGCAGAATTAATATAATTGCAACAAACTACATTTGAGAGCAATTAACCTGGGGAAATATTAACATGTTGCACTTGATATAACATAGATAGAGTACTCGGGACAAAACTCGGCTTTTTCTTTTATCAATTCTGCATCTAGATTATGATGCTCACACACACACACATAGGATTTCAACAAAAAATCTTGTAGTCAAACCTCTTGCCACTTGCGTCCGTTCCTCTCAACATCGTCAACTAGACCTCCGAAGTCTTCCGAGAACACCTCTGCCAGTCTGATGATGTCTTCCCAGCCCTGGTCTGGCATCCATTTGTGAGGTCTAAAATAGTACCCACCATGTCAGCCAATCAACATAGTCACATACCCACAACCAAGATAACACAGCGCAGCGACAATCTTGTTCATTGAACGTCGTTCAAAAGCAACTGAAAATGAGATAGTCTTGAAAAGAACCTCAGCAGATAACAACCTTGCAAGAGTGGTGGTTGTCCTACATGATCTTCTATCGGTTACCTGAAGGTTTCTCGAAATTGATTTCTATTAAGAAGTATATAATATTAAAAAACATACCCGACAGATTGCCGGAAAAGAGCCGCCGTTGATTCCAATAAGCTTGATTGGGATTGAAAGAATAGAAGACATTGAAAAAAAATTGTACAAAAACATTTTTTAAGTCCGATTCATTTTGATGGCATTTCGTAGTTGAACATACTTCTGTTTCGTAGAGAGAGGCTACAGGGTTACTATCAATACCAATAAGCATTAGAGATGGTAACTAAGACTTGAAGGAACGAAATTCAACTAGCGGGCATCTAAAATGCTTTATGGGTTTATCCCGTTTCTATTTCTGACTTCAATTTTTTATACTGACTCTGTTCATTTTGAATTGCTTCGCTGAGCAACTGATGTTCAACATCACTTTTAGCAGAATGAGAGAAGAGAGAAACTAGCTTAGAGAAGTAAAAAAGATTTCACGCAAAATGTTGAAAAAGCGGCAAAATGAGGTAAAGCGAAACATTTTTTTGTTCGACGAAGTAAAAAAAAACATAGCAGGACAAGTCCTGACGTACAATTCAAAGAATTTTCATTGACTAAACAAAAAAACTAGACCTAGAACGGACTACGAATGAATTGGGAAAACCATTTAGAAGATAATCCGATCCAAAAAATCGAAAAAAGAGTGAAAATCGAAGTGAAATTGCCGCATGTGAACAAAAAACCATTAGTGAGAAATCGAATTTTTGTTCAAACACCGTTTTCTCACTCTGCTTTAAAATTAGAGCGATAACAATTCACGCCACAAAACCACTCGCTTTTTCGCTCCATTTCATATTTCGGCGTGACCAAAATCACCACTTCAATTTGACTTCAAAAATCATGAAAATGTGTGAACAAGATCTTAAAAAACATAGCAGGACAAGTCTTGACGTATAATTCAAAAAATTTTCATAAATAAACAAAAAACGACCTAGAACGGACTATGCGTGAATTGGCAAAACCATTTTTAAAAAATCATATCAAAAAAATTTAAAAGAAAACAGAAAATCAATGTCAAAATGCCACATGTGAAAAAAATCCAATAGCAAGAAATGGAAATTTGGTTCAAACTAGGACTAGAATGAACTATGAATGGATTAAGAAAACGCTTTAGAAAAAAAAACCGACCAAAAAATTTAAAAAAAACAGTAAAAACCAAAGAAATTTCCGCATGTGAACAAAAAACCACTAGCGAGAAAGCGAATTTTTGTTCAAACACCGTTTTCTCACTCTACTTTAAATTTAGAGCAAAAAAATTTCACGCCGCAAAACCACTCGCTTTTTCGCTCCATTTCTTGTTTCGGTGTGACCAAAATCACTACTCCAATTTGACTTCAAAAATCATAAAAATGTGTGAACAGATCTTAAAAAAAGACAGCGCCCCAATACAATTCAAATTCGTTGAATTGTAAAAAAAATAGGAGCGCTATAATAGCCGGCTGAGAATATGAGGGTGGCTATTAAAAATGTACAAACTTTTGTCGCTTGCTCTTTTCCAGTGAGATATTTCCCTTGATGAAGAAATTGAGTTCGTCTTGGTTCACTCGTCCTTCGTTCAACTCAATCTGCACTGTCATTTGGAACGAGTACAACAATTTATGTTTCTCGAACAGTCCAGTACATGCGTAGTTATACACGTTGTAGGTCAAGGTATCTATAATATTGCGCAATCGTTTCTCCAGAATTGAGTCGGGAATTGACTTCTTGAGGGATATTTTAAACACTTCCAGGTAGTTTGCGAGTGAGTATTGGTACATAGGTGATACTGTAGCCATGTCAGAGAGAACGAAGAATAGAATGGCTCCTAAAATATACAACATCATGAAAGAGTTCGATAAAAAAGTTTGTATATATATATATATATATATATATATATATATATATATATATATATATATATATATATATATATATATATAATGTATTGAATACAAAACAAATCCGAACTCAGTAAGATGACTTCGAAGATTTCCCATTCATAGTAGCCACAATTCTCTCTTTTGACTCCTAGGTTAACTCGAGGAGTTGCTTAATTTGAAGATGTTTTATTTGGAGTGAGTGAGAATTTGAGTTAGGCTGACCTCGTTTAGCAGCAGGTCTGTACCCATCCCTCAATTTCTCAATATCAGCTGAAGTCCTCACTGCTTCTGTCAACTTGTCCATCACCTCTGTCGCCTGTGAACACAATGCAAATAAGTCGAGAGCTATCAAATAAAAAAAAACACAAACCTAATTGAACTTGGAATCGATGCTGCTCAGGATGAAAACAGATTAGAGCAGTCTCTTTTTGGAAGTTAACTTTCCTTCCTGTGCAATCAACATTCAACCCTACTCACAAGCAAAAACTGGTCCCTTTCGACATTTCGTAAATTTACCCATTTATCTAAACACATTGACACATGATATAAGTTAAGTCAAACCGTCAAATGTTTTTCCAGCTCTCCAAATTTATTTTAGAGTGATGAACATTATATCAGTGATAACTTTATACCCTACTTTTTTATAGTTCACCCAACTTTTGCGGATGATTGCGGAGAGATAAAAAAGGTAATCGCTGAAAATTTTCATAATTTTCGAGTTTTCACGCTTTGTGAACTCTTGAAAGATTTTTGGATCAATTATAAAACACGAAAAAGAACAATAATTCAGTAGATATACAGCAGACGGAAATGAAGAAAAATTAATTTAGAAAAAAAGGCTCGTATAAAAATAAAGGCTTGTATAAAAATAGTTTTCTTTTAAATCATTTACAACATTTTTTTGCAAAAAAATGGGCGACGTCTCCAGGTTTCTGTTTGAGATTTCAAAAACATCCAAAAAAGACCGCAGTTGCGGTTCATCCAAGATATTTGAAAGAATATTTCAAAAAAAATTTTAAATGAAAGAAAAAGAAATTCAAATGTATGAAAGACTATAATATCAATTTTATCCGGTTTCCAATTTATCTCTAAATATGTTTCTAAACGAGAGTATGCAGAGGCTAGATTTGCTATCAACAAATAATATATGGTTTTTCTAAGGCTTCCTTGAACAAAATTCAATTAGCGGGAATTAAAATTTCAGTTTAATTCATTTGTGCGGTTCTTCTCCTGAGTCCGTTTTTCGATTCTGACTTTGATGTTTCAAATTGTTTAGCCAATCAATTGTTGTTTTGTAGTATTAGAACCACTAAATTAAGAGCGGATAGTTAATCCGGCATATCCACCGCATACTTTAACGCGTTAACTACCACTACTTTTAACACCCGGCAAACAAACTAACGCGCGCTTAGGCTAACAATATATTAACATTTGAACCTTTAATTTCTAATTACTAAACGAGCCACAAATTTGGGCCTAGATTATCCAGGACCAAATTTAAACTGGAAGTTGAATTGAATTTAAGTAGGCGCCGATAATACTGTTCATTTTCTCTGCTTTTTGAGTGACATTTGCAACTCAGGGAAAATGCTAAGAGCGATGCAGGTGGATCAGGGGAAAAGCAATCGTCCCCCCACAAAAACCTCCCCTTAATCTAGCAGAAGGGAAGACATCAGGCGCCTACGCATGGATGAAACAGGCTCATAGGCTCCCGCTTTTTTAAGGTTTTTTAAAGGAAGAAACAATAAAACCTTCATGAGATGAGCAGATTTAATTGTCTTAATTTCTCGGCCAATAGGAAAATTAGGAAAGCGTTTCACTATGGACGTGAACGTGGTCTTCCGCCCCCTATCGGCCCAATGCTTCATCGAAAATACTGAAATAAAGAAGCAGGATGAGATTTTTATTGGACCAGCTATAGCCGCAGACAACGGCTTTCCTTTTTTCCTTGAAAAATTTTTTTCCTGATAACAAACATTTCTAACAAATTAACAAAGATAGCAAAAGTGAAGACAAACAAATTCCAAGTTCATAATTATTATATTTTCTTCCAAAGTATATTATCCGGAATGTTTTGACTTTAACATCCAACAGCTATCACTTGACTATCACAACTGCGGACCTACCCAGTCTAACTCAGCTCACTCCGAACAATTTGGTAATTATTGAGACTGTAACTTCTATATTAATCTTTTGTAAGTTAAACCTTTCAGCCCCCTAACTTTAAATTGAGACTTATAGCACTCGACAGGTCTTAGGCATATATTCTTGCCTTCGATTTGTCTTTTATCAGACTAGACTACTCTGCATGAGAGGGGCTGCATATCTCGCGGTCTAGCAAGTTTTTCCAATCAGTCTAGTCTGATAGTTTGAAGTGAGTGACAAAAGCTGGAAACAAAACTAACAGGCCAGATTTCAGGAGAACCTTCGGAAGGCGGCTAAATTAAATTCAGCGAAAGAAATTATTCTTTGACAAAGTAACATACAGCAAAGGTCCTGTAAGCTAGACCAAAACTATATGAGCATGTTGCATGTTAAAAGTTTGTGACATGCTTATCACGCTAACTCCTATTGAACGTGAAGAACTCTGCAGAAAAAAATCTCTTAACTTCAGAGAAATAAAATTGGTATTTTAATCGAAGATATTTAAGGGTTAAGGACATGGCCACTAATTTTTACAACAAAAAAAAACAAAAATGGTAATACAGGAAAACTGTTTTTAAACAGATATTCTGCATCAATTAAAAGTGTAAATCAGTGACAGACAAACACAAAAAACTCCGAAAACTAAAATTAGGGAAAAACATTGTTAAATTGTCCTCAAAATTAATGTTGAATGAACTACAAAAATAGGCACAAACTTCAAGCAGACTCAAACAAGATATTTTTGAATTGAACTCAGGCATTAACTAATGAAAACTTTAAAGAGGCTCGCAAAGAAAGGAAAATTAATAGCTAAATTTATTTATTTGTTGCTTATGTTTTATTTTTCCTCCTCTCAATTTCTCTCCAACAAAATACATAGCAACTAATACGGAAAGAGATTATCGATGAATTGGCTGCATATTTGAAACAAGGGAAGCAAAAGAACAAAATTACAGGGAAGTAAAATAGGGACTCGAAAATTTGAAACATTTACCAAAATTGTTTGAAAAGTTGCTTATATCATTGAATATTAAAATTTAAAATCATTTTTCTGCTGCTTAAATTTATTCTTTAGCCCAAGTACAAATTGCGATTTTCTTTTGTAGTTTTGTGTTAAAGATGGTATGACCGAGGTCTCACTAAATACGAAAAAATAGTATTTGGCAAGCACTGGAAATCTGGCACTAGCATCTCGCAAGTCTTTTGGGAATTCAATCTGGTTTAATAGAAAACCGATTCAATAAAAACTCGAGAAATGTTCAAACAAAACAAGAAAAGAAAACATTTTGGGCTAGAAAAAATATTTTCAGTCTTTTCAGCCTTTTCACCCTGAATACAAGCCTTCACTGCATCCTCAGCACATTAAGAACTGAGCACTTGAAGGACTTCGGAAGCCAGTTCAGGGTCTCTAATGCAACCTAATGCCTACTGGGCTTTCCCTGCTTGTCCTGTTTTGAAAGCTCAGTTTTATCGGAAAAAGTTGATATAACATCTTTCCTGTGCTCTGACTTCAAATTTTCACTCATTATTGACCTTCTCTCATACGCCCTTCGAAACATTTGTTATTTAATAGGTTGGAACACTGGTGATGTCAATTTTCCTTGTTTTATTTAATTGCTTTAAGAGCTACCGCAGATAAAGCGAATGATGAATGAAAGCGTTTGAAACCTTAGTTTTGGTCTCCTCCAATGTCTGGACCAATTCGACATTGTCCAACATGTTACCAGTGGAAGTTGCCAACTCACGCAACAGAGCATCCTCCAAGTCCTTCAGCAGCTTTTTATTTTGACTGAAAATACACAATTAATGATAAGACTATTAAAATAATTAGGACAAAAAGATAAATGGACATATCTAAGCAGATGACCATGTAGACATTTTTGCTCCTAAGAATCTCGGATCTGAACATCTCGAACCTGTTTATGTAAAAAAGTTTCAACCATTAAATTAAAATGAATAAGGATAGACTGTAAAAACCCCATTGTGTTCGTTTCAATTTAAAATTGATTAGCTAGAATAATCTCAGCTGAAGTATCTGATGGAATGGCATGACTTGATGTCAACCCCCACGGATGTTTCATGTATGACGTAAGCAATGGATACCTTTCTCTGGATACTTAACACCCACCTTGTTTCCTGAATCAGTCTCTCCCTGTTCTCCTCCAACTCTTTCCGTTCGAACCCAACAATCACACTCAGCAATTGGTCTTCCAGACCCTTCAGGGTGACTTGGTAGTTGATCACCATACTCTTTCCGAAGTGGGAGGGGGTAAGTTTGGGGTTGGGCAATTTGCTCGTCAGGTACAGACGGAAGTTCGGGTCGTAGTCGACTTCTTTGTCACCGAGCATGATAAACTCGCGACCCGCTGCGCCTGAAAAAACCTTTTCACTGTTGCTTCAGAACGAATCATTTTTTTTTTCGTACAGCAAATTGGAAAAAATCAATCCCGAGAAAAGTTTGAAACACATTATAAACACAATTTTGAGACTCATAGTTGAGACTCGTGTCACAGGAAATATAAGAAAAATCAATTGAGCACTTTTCAAGCATTGTTTCTCATCTGTTCATTTTTGAAAAATTTGTGTAATCTTTTACTGCTTTCTAATCGGTTTCGGAAACAAGAAACACTGAAACAGCCACATTTTTATGGGAGATAAACCACCAAGGAAAGATGAACCCCCAACTTGACTATTAAAGAGCTGCGCATTTACCGCGTTCGGCTATGCCGTAGCAGCCAGTAGGACTTGATATGAAACTATCGCAACAGAACAAATTATCACGACCGAAATTTAATGTTAAAATGGGGGGCTAATTTCAGTGGCGGTTTCTTTCCCAAACCCCTCGTGTTTTTTGTGATGAACATGAATAGAACATTGAGTCTAAGTCCAGTTTTTGATTAGCATTCAAGTGAGCTGTTGACAAAATAATAGCATTATTATTTAAAAAAATAAACAAAATAGATTTCTAAAACTACAAATCATAAGACATTAATGAATTTTAATCAGTTATCATGTTATCATTAACAGCTGGTCAAAAATAAGCCCATTTTCCAGTTCGTTTCGTTATTTATATATTTTTTGCCCGTACCATTATCAAATAGAGCCTCTGCAAATAAAAGCAAAAAATTCCAATTGAATCATTATTTTTTGATGACAGAAATACAGTTGATGCTGACGAAAATTTGCGAGTCAATGCGAGCAACTACAATGCGATAATACAGTGAAACGTTTGATGGTGATTAAGCTCATGAAAGTGATGTTAAATACCCTTTGGAGCTTGCGATCTGTTCACGTATCCCCGAACTGTAATAGTAAGTACAAAATCAACTTATTGAGATTCGGTCTTCTTCCGATTCACTAAGATACAGTCAATCGATTAAATTTTCCAGATCATAAACTAACCCTGACTGGGTAGTAGACTCTCTGTCGTATTTTGGGCGAAGCTGTTCGGGCAATTTGTAATGATGATCAGAAGTTTCAAACAGCGATTGAAGTGTTCAATGAGCAGAAATATGCAAATAAGTGCATTTGGACAAAAAAACTCTGCAATTTGAGCACGATGCTGATCAAGCAATTGGTTAAGTTTAGTAGCAGCTCTATTGGATGATTTGTGGTGCCAAAATTATTTGAAGTACATTGCGGCGCAGCAAGTGTATTTTATGATTTCATGGAGCTTATCTACCCAAAAAAGTCGGGTTTTTCACGACCATGTTTATAGATTAGAGTGTCTTCTTGATCCACAAAAAGTATCGAGTTTCTGAAACTATTAAGCAATTAATGGCCTTCTATCATTCAATGGCTTATTAGATACTGTGGGATAGGGGCAATTTTCAGCAAATTCGAACTGAATTGGCCTGGTGTCACTCGTTTCTACACACGTTTACAACTCTGATCTTTAAACATGCATGGATCGAAAAACTCTTCAAAATTGAGTCAATTAAAATGCATTTAACCAACACGATGCTGATCAAGCAATTGGTAAAAATTCGGACAATTTTTTGGCTGAAACTAAGCCGTTATTGAAATAATAAAGACAAAAAAACTCAGTGTGCAGTAAAGCCAGCCGCTTTTGTGATACAGAATATCGTGGCTCCGAATGGGCCGTTTTGAGAAAAAAAATCAGTGAAAACGGAGCGGAGTGACAAATTCGTTTCTTCTGTTTCACATTCAGTGTTTTCGAGTGGTTTTTTCGATTATCAAGTCACTGTCTTAGCACACAAAAATCTTATAGTGATGTCAACTTCTAAAACCATAATTTCTGTTGGTTTTTACTGCAAAAAATTTCCTGTTACAATCAAACAGTTTCAAACACAGTTATCTGCTTATAGGGATCTGTCCCGGAGCTACCAAATATTATATTTCATCAATGAATCAGACAAATTTCATTCAGAATTTTGGCGCTGGCAATTCTGTACATGTCCCATTTTATAATTTTAAATCTGCATTTTAAAACTTGATGACTCATCAAACTGCTTTTTGTCTGAGCAGGAAAATTTACACGCTCTGGGCATGAATAATTGCAGCTTGGATTTTCTCATACAAGAACTAATAACCTAATGACCTCAGCATGGTAATGAAGAAAAACTGCAAGACTTTTATCTGCGCATAACTACCTACGCTCTTGTTTGCTCAAGAGGCAGTTAACTCTTTGCTCGCCAAATCGCTTTGCTCCTAATTTACTCAAAATGTCAAAGTATTGAGGGTTGACAATAAATTCATGCGCAAAAAACTTCGTGCTTAAATTAAAGCAAATCAAAAATTAATAGTTTAACTTTAATCAACTCATCAAGGTAATGAAAGTCCACTGTAATGAAATCAAGTCATTTGTACTGAAAGTCCGTAGTTTTACGTTCATTATGGGCTCTGACATTTGAAAAGCTTGTGTTCACCGTTTTAAAATTGTTCTCCATTCGATGAACAGTCAGTCCAGATCGGCAATGTGATGGGGAGTACAGATACCCCCACGTGCATTTTCAGTCGTGTTTTCACTTTGACAACTGTCGGTTCACATTGAGTGTCAACTCGCTCTTAGTAAGTAATAACATGTGAACATGTGTAGTGTTCTCCATCACCAGTGGCTTGTCTGGTGAGGTTGTTTATTGAGTACAGAACGTATTTCGGCTTCTCAAGTAGCGGCCTAATTGGGTATCAGTGAAACAGGGCAGCAGGCAGCCCACCAGGATTCGAGGGGGTGCAGGTGGGGCAATAATTTGCCTCACCTTGATGAATTTCAGTTAAAACTACCCTCGAAACGTCCGATATTACTGCATTTATAGCTTTTTAAGGGAAACGCCATTTCAAATATTTTGAACATGCTTGCTAATCGAAATTTTAACTTTATTCGAAATTTTAATTATGCGGAGCATATATCAGACTGCACATGTCACATAAAGACAAGTAATACTTATCAGACAAAAACAGCATGATTTTCTTCATGGCAACTTTGTTAACAGCATGTTATTAGTCTAATCGTTTTCTGGGCAGGCCGAGGATGTACTAACACTTGTGTTCCAATGATTCAGATCTGTTTACAATGTTATTTAACTGAAACATTGATGAATCGCACTGAGGGGTAGCTCCGGGGTATCATAAGAGGAACGCAATTTTGAAGTCCACGAGGTCAGGAAAAAGTTGTAAAAAAACGCCAGATGAAAGTATTCAGCAAAATCAAAATCGATAGTGGCACAAAATATTTGAGGCATACCTGGTTTGTGCTATTGTCATAGCAACACCTTTGTGTGAAGAAATTTCAAAACATTAGGCGCAAATAATGAATACTTCGTAGTGGACGTTTACTCCAGCATTTCTGGTTCCCCTGAAAACTCAAATATTCTCTCTTTTTTTTCTCTACGTTTTCGATCTTGAGTTATTGAATGGTTTCAATTTTTGCTGACTTAATTGCTAAAACGCCAATTATTATTGCTCAGGCTAATGCTTCTGCAATATCTTTTCAGATTTGGTGATGCGATGCAGTGAATATATGCTCTTAAATGCAAATGTGGCAACATTCTGCCCCATCCTTCTTCTTACCTTTAATGTTCTTCTCGAGGACGTTGTCAATGACTGGATCCAGGTACTCGTCACAGTCCTTGAAGAGGAACGGGAACCCGTACTTGATCGACATCTCCAGGTGTTTGAGGAAGTCAGGGTCATTCATCGTGCAAATCTTCAGGTTGTGGTCTGCTTCCTGTCAAGTGTGAAACAGAAATGAAATTTTGAGCACACATATAAATGTTTATCGTGCTAATATAAGAGTACCAAATAAATTCAACTAGTTCCAATTTTGATATTATAGGTGTTCCATAATTATGTTTGTTGCTTGCCTTGTTTTTGATCCAATTGATGGCTTGTTCCTGTGGATCAATGCAGTATGGGAATCTGCTGGCTTGAGTGGTGAGGATTCCGTTTTGGATTGACAACTCATCCGGAGGCAGGCCCTCTGAGTTCCACCTAAATAGAAATTCCAAAACATAACCCCGCCTAGAGGTCGCAATAAGGTAAGGACTCAAAATTGAGACGCTTTTTAACTTTGACGCAGATTTTTTGGGACAGTTTTTGATCATTTCTGAAATATTTTGTCCTCATAAACTGATGAAAAACGATAAATGGTTTTTAGGAATAAACCAATTAACTTGAATTAATTTTTGAGAAGACAAAGTGTGTGTGACAAAGAGCAGTACAACCAAGGTTCAGGTTATGGCTCGAATATTTAATACGGCACCGCGTGTACGGCTTACTGTGTTTGTTTTAGGTTTTGTTATAAATAGTTGGACTTGTATTAAGTAAAGACAAGAAAACGTGAAAAAGTGAAAATAGCATACTTGCTGATTTCGACATCATCAGTCAATAGCTCCTCAAGTTTGAATGGTTCAGTCATCGGGATCTCAGCCTCCTTCATCTTCTGCTGCCAGTCCTTCTCAAATGCCTCCATTCTGAAGTCCACTGAGAATGCACCCAGATAACTGAGGAAGGCAGCTCCAAGTAGACAGTCGCCCATCAGTTTCACACGCTTTATTTTCAGTTCAGCCAGATCTTTTGTCCATCTGTGATGTACAGCGTGCAAATCAAATAATGAAACGATCGATCAATTACATCACATCATGCTTGGGGGGGGGGGGGGTTGGGGGGGTTGGGGTTAAAGAGCTGGTTTTACATAGTTTATCTAAATGCATAGTTTTGTATTTCCAAGAGGCAGCCGAGGTGTAACTGGTATAGCCACTGGAAAGACCACCCGGACCCTGTTCCCATAGTATGTCAGTAGTGAACAAATCTGCGCAGATTATGTTCAGAGTAACATTTTTTGTTCTGTATTTTTACAATGATCAGCGTAAAAAATGACATGAACATAGCACTATGCAGGGTAAAATTGCAGAATTGAAATACTATGATTAAGCGCTGAGTTACTATGTTACCATGATCCGGACAGGTATTAACAGTTTTAACAGCTTGCTAGTAGTTAGAAGTGAGCCTGGATTACACGAATGAGAGTGATGAAATAACTAACCGTTCATTCTCACTGGACAGACCACTGATGAGTTTGTCAGCTGCTATCAATCGTCTCTGCATCAAATCTGCCTCTTCTTTCAGAGCCTCTTTCTCAGCCATGGCCTCCTTGTACTGTGCACCCAATTTCTCCAGCTGCTCTTCCAAACTTTTCACCTGAAATCAGTCAAGATTGTAACTTGTTCCAAAAAAGTTGTATTAAATTAGCAACCGACTTCATTTTTCGCCCATCTTGTTTTATACAAAAGATTTACAGCGATACAAAGGATGCCCATTAGTCACCACTAGAGCTGAGATGCCCTCTACGTTAACATTTCCAACGTTTAACACAAAGTGATGCAAATTAAAATATTTCTAGCCAAGCAAATTTTTCTGCTTAATTTGTAAACATATTTTTGTCAACTCGAGCTGGTTAACTCCAAACTTTTATACCAATAGAAACAGTTCATCAATACCATAATTTATGGAGACGTATTGAAAAGATCGAGTTAAGATAAATGTCGTCTATCAAGGGCAAAAGATGCTCAAAGTGCGATATCTAAAATTGGGAGAAGTTATTTGCCTCTTTCTCAGTTTTGTCCAGACTTCTCTTGGCCTGGGCAAACTCCTTCTCCAAATTGGCCACTAAGTCTCTCTTGGGTTTAATCTCCCTCGCCACTTCACAGTAGCCCACTACAGCTGTCACGAATTTGAACAAACCAGCTCCTGCCTTAGAGATCTGTTTCATCTCGTCATAGGTTGTGTCCATTGTTTTTAGTGTGGCTTTCACTGTTTTCATCTGCAATCAAACCAATTTTGATACCAATTGAAATATTTAGCAATATCTGCTGATTTAAAACCCATTCTCTCAAACTTGACGAATTTGAACATTTTGAACTTGACGAATTTGAACAAACTTGACGATTTTTAACATCCAATTAAGTCAATATACTGTTTTTGCCATGCAGTAATGTGTA
The DNA here is from genome assembly GCF_964194025.1 of Convolutriloba macropyga. Lineage (NCBI taxonomy): Eukaryota > Metazoa > Xenacoelomorpha > Acoela > Convolutidae > Convolutriloba > Convolutriloba macropyga. The sequence continues at coordinate 28,408,398 of NC_134478.1, read as the reverse complement.
TATGGGCTTACAGTGCCAGGGGAGGGGAGATATGTAATTTTAAAAAAAATGGGTAGAAAGTAGAAAGATTGAAGTTTTTGAAATTATATATCTCCTCTCCCCTGGCCCTATAAGCCCATATTCACATTACTCCATACTTCTTAAATGAACAAGAAATTGTCGATCAAACTGATCAGTTGTGACTTGACGTAATCTCGATCAACTAAGAGGATGAAGCAGCATACCTGGTTGCCAGTGATTCCGTCTACATCCAGTGTCTTGAGTTGCATCAAAAAATTGGGATCAGACATCATGGCCTTGGCGCTCTTCCACGAAATCTCCTAAAAAACCATCGGTGCAATCCGGACAGGTAGCTAGCTTATTTCCATAACTTTCTAGAGAAAGGGTTAAAGTTTGAACCATGGATCAAAAGAATATGACGGATTCCCACCTTGATACCCTTGACAACCACAACACATTCACACACGCTCTGCACAGCCTTGGGTGGCTTTGCGAATGATCGGATCTCCGTGACGTCATTCTTGTCCAGGTCATCAAGTGCTAATCTGGCTGCCTCCAATGCAGGCAGGGCTTCAGCCAGGGCGTCTTCTGCTCCTTTCTACATTTCAAACAAAATTATCAACAATCCTGATCATTTTTGATCCAATGCGTTAAACTATCTTGCTAACTCACCATTCAACGCAATATATGGTAGATACAACTCGCCAGTTATAGATGGCATCATCCGGAGTGAGGAGGTGGAAATATGAACCGGTTGATATAGACAAAAATTGAAATCATTAGACGCTCCAGGTGAACAATTGGCCATGACTTGAATCAGCTCTCATTAGCGTGAATAACCACGAAATAGTCAGACAAAACGTGTTTATGTTTCGACCCTGCGGGACTATATGCAAATTTTCGAGACTATGCATCCAACGTGCGATGATTCAGAACTGTGCGACTATGATCAAACTGTGTGATCCAGGCGAAAAAGGTCATGACCAGATGCTAAGAAAAAAATGACATGATTCAAAATTGTTTGTTTATGTGTGAAAGAGCGCGAAACTGTTAAAAATTGTGCAACTTAAGACAAGAATGATCCGACGGAACAATAAAAAAATTCGCGACTATGGCTTGACAATCTAGACAGTGCGAAACTCTTATCCAGACAGTGCGAAACTCTTAAAACATGCCACACTTGCGACTATGATCAGAATAAATTTTAGTACATGAAATTCTGTTGTTTCATAATAATTCATTCTTCTCATGCCACATTTTCTCCAAGCGATGCAAGAAATAATGAGAAATTGCAATACACACTTCCAGTAATAACTTCCAGATACAAAGTAGGCAATTGTTGCATTTTGAGAAAAAGTGGCATCTTTCTCAGTTAACTCACAGAAAATAATTAAAGAAATAGGTAAAATTTAATTCTGTGGGACTACACTCTAAAAAAATTGCAGGTAAATTGATTATAAATTGCAGGTAAATTTACCTAGATTTTGCAAGTAAATTACCAAACGTTGCAGGTAAAATTACCTAGACATTTTTTAGAGTGTATGAGGCAGATTTAATCAGATTATGAATCGAATCATTGCGTTTTTGTGGACTTATGTTTTGACATAACGCGCTAATGACTCGTCCTATATTTCTAAAGAGCGCGATGAAAACTATGGTCTGGACCTTGTAATTAACATCTGAGATGGTAATCCCCGCCCCGAAAATAATTGTCAAATTATATTTCGACCGCCTCATCCCGGGAACCGCTGCCGCTTATTTTTTGCAGATCTTTCTCAGTTCATTTTTTTGGGCTCTCAGAGCAAATTAGTTTTGTTCGAAGCAATTGCCAAGAAGTAGAAAAATTTGAGAGCATACTTTTATGTTATCTTCTAAGATTCTTGCAAGAATTCAAAATCTTGCAAGGTTCTTGCAGGAAGAATTCAATTCTTGCAAGAATCTTGGAAGATAAATGGAAGAACTATGCATCATCTTGCAAGATTTCTGCAAATATTTTGAACTCTTTGATCACTAGGGAAGTTTGAGAAATATATGAACGTTCAGAAAGGGAGGTTTGATTTTTTAATACTAGTATGTGACACCTTTTCGACTGCAATGACTTTGCTCTGTTTCTCAATCTCCTTAGCTGCCACTTCAGCAGAGGCCTTCTTAGTGTTAGCAGTCTCAGTGCTAGTCTCAATAGTCTGCACTAGTTCGTCACACTCTTTAGTCTTCTTCTCCAGAATGACCTTTTGGGTGTCCAGTTTCTCACTCAGCACCGCCAGTTGTTCTCTCGCCTCTTTGATCTTCGCCATACCCGACTCCAGACGTTCGCACTAGGAATGCAAAAGATTTGCATACATTCATGAAGCCATAAAAACATTTTGAGCACAATCTACTCTGATTCGCAGCTGAGCCTAACTCTCTGGTTTGACAAACTTGCGTGTTAGTCTCAATTAAAATCATTAACAATTTGAAAAGTTTTCCAATGTTGTTTTGTTAAACTTCCAGCATTTCGCTCACCTGCCCCACGACTAGTTTGTCCTTGTCAATCAACAGTCGGGTGTAGGATGAAATATAGTCCAGGTAGTTCTTGGGAGTGACGTAGTTGGGCCTCCTCAATCTCGCCAGGAACCTTAAACGAAGACTTGGCTTGTAGAATTTGGTATGCTAAAAAGTTAATGAGGTGGGACTAATAATTACAGTTAATACAGACCATTAAAAAGGTGGTAATGTGTCATTTATTAATTGGATTCGTCGTAATCTGACGAGGGCGGGGAACTAGTACATCTATTATTATTATTATTATTATTAAATTGACTTGGTACCCGCGATGCGGGAATCACTTTGTTAACTAATTAGAAACAGGACCAATTAACAGGATACTGATAGTATTTAAAGTTCAAAGCCTTTAATTTCAACAGCGAGTTCAGCTGTTTCCGAAATAACACTGTTGGACATGTCCAGTCAAAAGTTGAGATGTCATTTCGCTGAGAGAGAACATTTGCATATTTCACAACTCTCAAGACAAAATACTCTTCGAATTTGACTGATTTCGTCCACTTAAAATTGGTCTTCAAAAATTGTTTTGCTGCAGAACGGTTACTGCGTGGTCCCTTGAAAACTTTCCAATAATCATCAAACTTAAGGGCAGTATCACAGTTGTAAATTTTGTTCAGCATAAGAAGATCATTTCGAACCAAAAGAAAACTGATCGGCAACAAATTGTTGTAAATGAGGCTCTGATTGTAGTCACTATCTGTAAAAAATTTCTTATTCAAAGCCCACTTGAGCGCTCGTCTTTGCATCTTTTCGAGTTTTCTGCAATTTGGCCAATTCGAGAACCATACATTTGACGCGTACAGGAGAATTGATAAAATGTAACTTTTGTATAAACTTACTTTTACTTTCGTATTTGTAGAAAAGGGAACGTTTCTCTTCAAGAAAAAAAGCTTTTGTTGTGCCTTTGACAGTCGCTGATTGATATGACTGTCCCATTTCAAGTTATTAGTAATTACTACACCAAGATCATTCACCGAAGATTTGCATGTAATTTCTGTATCGTCTGCATACAAGTGGACACTACACTGATCTAACTTTTTTACATCAAAACATATAGCTTCAAACTTTGCATTGCTGAATTGCATTCTGTTTTCTTTTGACCATTTAATTGCTTTGTTTAAATCATTTTGTAGTGAAAATAAATTCATTTGACTTCCAATAATTTTTGTGTCATCGGCGAAAAGATATGTGCTGTTCTCCATTAGAGATGGAAGGTCATTAATGTACACAGCAAACATAAAAACCGCAAACACTGAACCCTGTGGACCACCACTCGTAACAGCTAACTCTGACGAAAAATCATCTTTAACAAACACGCACTGCGTTCTATTTGACAAATAATCTGCAAAAAACTTGAGAAATTGGTTATCAAATCCAAAATGCGTAAGCTTCAACAAAATTGCATTGTGATTAATTGTATCGAACGCTTTTGCAATATCGAGATAAACGCTTAAAGCAGACTCTTTAGCATTCAAACAACGAAAAATTTTTTCACAATACTGGATCATTTGAGTGATAGTAGAATGCTTGGTCCTGAAACCGTGCTGGCGATTGTCTAAATTTTTCCATAAACGATCCCTAAATTTTCTATACAGTAATTTCTCGAAAATTAGGGAAAGCGCGCACAACATTGACACTGGTCTGTAATTTTCTATGTCAATTCTCGACTCTTTTTTATGCAGGGGTTTAATTATTGCTTTCTTCCAGCTCTTTGGAAATTCTTGCTGAATTATAATTTTGTTAAATATCTCAGTAACAACTGGGACAATGGCAGGTGAAAACGTTTTCAATAAGATTGGCTGCAATTTATCGTAGGACTCAGAACCCGAATGACAACTAAAGATCATTGATTTTACTTCACTGTTAGTGAAATATATATCTTCTAGACAAATTGTGGGGTCTGCTGAAGCGAGTGGCACTGAAAGAGGGCTCGTATCCTCTCTGAAAACAGATGCAAAATGTTGATTGAAAGCATTGGCAATTTTCAACGGTCCAGAAATACTGTTTCCAGCAAACTTCATCTTAGTGGGCAGATCAGGAATACGACGAAAGCTCTTAAGATTTTGAAAAACTTCTGTCAGAGTTAAACCTGCGAAAGAGTTCAGATATACTGTCTTATCTAGTTCAAGTGAATCAGCTAAATTCTTTTCAAGCCTTTCAATTATGTTCTTATCTTTTTGACGTCGTCGAGCTGTATTTAGAACATTTTCTGCGTGAATGGAATGAGACGAAAAGTAGTAAGGAGCTTCCCTTCGCCTTCTCGTTTTCCGAGGAATAAAAGCCATACAGCAAAAGTTGATTTCATCATAAAAATGTTGAAGTGTGTGGTTTATATCTCCAGCTGAGGCATCAAAGTAACTGAATCTTTCAGCAATTTTGGGAAGATTCGCTTTTCGGAAAGAATAAACTGATTTTGATTTCTCAACCTGGCTGCTAGAAAAATTTACTTCAGCGCTAATCATTGGGTGATCGGAAAACGTTGCATGGATATGAGCAATTGAAATAGTGTCAGGGAAAACCGCAAGAAAGCAATCATTTTTAACGTTTTTGTCCTCTATGAGAGAGCAAAATCCGTATTTCCGAAAAACCTGGCAAAATGTTTTTTCATAGGCATTATTACTGCTCAGGAGACTCCAATCAATTCCAGGAAGGTTTACATCACCTACTATGAGCACATTGATGAGATCTAAATTGTTTTTAAGAACTTTTTCATGAGCCGAACTAATAATTTCGTGTAAGTAAGTATCAAACAATTTTACTTCTAAGCGATAAGGCGATTCATGAGGTGGATTGTAAACATTTATAACAATTATTGCCTGCTCTAAATTGCAAAAGAGAGCCGAAGTTGCAAAGTCAACAGGAGATTTAGCTTGGATTGTTTCACTGTGAACATTAATTTCTGTTTTCATACCAATAACAACTCCTCCATGGCTACCATTACATCGATCAATTCTACTAACTACGCTATAAAAGTTTGAAATGAAGACACATGTGTCATCAACTCTCGAATCAAACCACGTTTCACTCAGATAGATAATATCGGGTTTATGAACTTTGAGATGAATATCAAGGCTAATTCTTCGATTAATATTCAGCAAGGATCTACAGTTTAAGGACGAGATTTTGATGGCTGGTAGTCAGGACGTATGGACGTTTTGATCTGTAGAGGATTGCATACTATTCGGGTTAAAATTTTCAGCGATAACTTTTCCCTTATAAAATAACTCTTGACCTTTAATGGAGAAACTGTGTTTTTCGTAGCCAAAATTGTTTATCAGATTTGTCTTCCGCTGATATAGTGTTTTTTCCTTTTTGTAGTCCTCAACGGAGAGAAATTTTTTTATGACAAATCCCGAACCTTTTAACTTTGAAACAGATAAGAAGATCGTTCTGAAAGTCCACGCATTATCAATTTTCACTACAACAGGCCTGTTCTTCTCGTTAACGAGTTTCCCTAATCTGAAGCAGTCATGAATTACGACATCTTTCAGTCCCATTATTTGTTCGAAAATAGATACTACTTGTTTTTTGTCTGTATTCATTGCTTCAATTCTCGAAATCTGGTCTTGATTCTCCTGTATTCCAAAAATTATTAATTTGTCGCTCATGTGGTTTTCCGATTGTTGATTATATTGAGGTTTTGGTTGGCTATTTTGCTTCAGAGAACCCACGCTGCTCTTTAAGTCTTTGATTTCATTTTGAAGCTGCTCAATTTTAGCTTCGCAAGAGTTTTGTTTCAATTGGTAAATATCATTTCTGATTTCAGACAATTCTTGTTGAATTTGTGTATTAAGTGAATGAATATTATCTGACAAAGAATCAATATCGGCTTTTGTTACTGGAAGTTGACCTTTTTGCTCGCAATTTTCACAAGACCAACTTATGCCCTTAATTTTTCCCAAAACTGCCAAAATGCTGTTTGGTAAATTTGAGCACGAATCATGAAACCACGTTTTGCAGTTTGAACACTGTACACAAAAGCTATCACAATTTTTCTGACAGGATCCGCAGGGAAAATCTAATAAACTGATATGCGCATTAGGTTTCGCTTTTTTGTTTTTTGTCATCTTGAGAATTGCATAAAAATGGGCGTCGGGGAATAGTTTCAGTTGTTTTCACAGGCAAACCGCCCCAGAAAACTTTGGGGGGGGGGGGAGAGAACACCCCAAAAACTTGGACAAAGAATAGGTACGATCTCACCGGGGAACTGATAAGCACTTCGGTTAGCCCCCGTAGACCCAAAATAAACTACACTCCACTTGCACTCCACGAAACAGATAGTAACCAAGGTGTGTAAATTTTATTGAAAAAAAAAACTACTCAATTTTCAGGTTTAAGAATCCATCAATTCAGCAACTCAATTTCATAGCACAAGTTGAATATACGTCATATGATATTAAATTTTGCACCTGCATTACAATGACGGGTTGACGGTGACGGTGGATGATGTATGTCGGTTAAGGATTTCCAAGATGATACACTTTGGAAAAACAATATTGATGCAATATTTTCCCCTCTAAATCTAGGTGGATTATTCCATGGCATTTTTCCGAAACAGAGCTGCACTAGATGCCTTGTTTGGAACAAAGCTCTCATAATATTGAGATGAGGGCTGAGAAATGGTGTCCTACCTAGCACTGTAGTCAGTGAGACTGAGATGAGTGTTGACCACATGCTCCACCACTTTGGGGAACATGTCCTCCACAATGAGGTTGTTGTTCTGGTTCAGAAACACTGTGGCCACTGCATCCAGCGCCTGCTTAGGCCACGCCGTGAACCAGTCAATGCTCGTGTTGTTCACCAGACCAGGGAAGTTACGACACCTTAGAGAACAAGCTCAACTAACCAACTAAGTTGAGTTAAGTGTAGGCAAACATCATATTTGTAAATAAATGATAATTTTGTTTCTGCGTAATTGCAGCGGCTTTTAGTCTGCAGTGCATTAACAGCAGTAGCCTGTTCTCAGACTGTTCATTTTTGTTTAAAGTTTTGTCTAAAAAGACATTCTTGCATAACTATGAAGATACCAGGCCAGGAATTGAACGCAAATTTCCCAGGTAGGATGTCACGCTTTCCTTATTATAGCTGTGGAGACTATCTAGCACCGCGGCAATCTGAAAATCGTGGTGGCTATGTATGAGACAACTCAAACATGGCAAACTGACACAATAATTGTGCATTTTGCCAAATCATTGGCGGATTTTGGGCAATTTTTGCGGCTGTTCCAATAAATCAAACAAGATAATCGTTCCCTTTAGTATTCATTACAAGCGTCTACTGGTATAAAAAAATCTACTTCCAAAGAAAGTAAGTGGTGTTTTCAAGTACCGACTTCCGTTGAATGCTGAAAGCGCTTAAATTGTTTAAAAGTGGTTAATTAGGAGCCTAAAAATGAAAAACAAGATCAAATAAATGTGAAAAGTATTTACGCTCGTAATGATAAGATTGTGCTGATTTACGCAATTGCTTATTGATAAGGGAAAAATTAAGAAAAAAAATGAGCTTCAAAAATTTTTCACTGTTTCTACTTCAGGGCTCCTAAGAATAAAAAACTGCAAAACTGTTTCAATTTATATTTTACGCTTAACCCAGTATTAGACAATTTGAGGACAATAATTTATGTTTTTGTTTTTGATTTTATGATAACCATAATTTCAGAATAACTTTTCCCTCAGAAAACTCAGAGGCAAAAAATTAAATTTCAGAGGCAAAAATGGGGAGAACTTGTCAAAATTTCCCAAAATTGTCTTTAAATAGTATATTTTGCGTAAAAATTTAATGCATCGGGTTTTATCTGTTTAAATTTTTTGGTTTAATTTTTTTTTTCGAAAAAATTGACCAAATACGCCGTATCCTTAGAAAAAAGGACCAAAAGACATCCGATTACGCTGTGAAAATTCTCCAATTGTCTTTTTGATCAACTCAGATGATATTGGCCTTATATTTACGCCTCCTTTCATTCAATGTCAGAGTAAATGATAATTGAGTTATGTTTTACTCAATTAATTAATGCAGTTTAAAAAGATAGACCGTTTGCTTTCTTTTTCAATCGTCTTTTCTAAAGCTAAAACCAGAAAAACAAGGAGATTCAATTATTTTAGTTGTCTGCAATCAAAAACTTTAGGCCTTTTTCAGTTATTCTCTCATTTTTCGCTTGCACATTTATTTTGGCGACAAATCAAATGGGAGTTTTGATCGATGAGAAAACTTTTAATTTATTGTAGAAGTTGTTCGAAAAATTTTCACTTTCTATCAATAAAGCTATCTAAATACAAAAAAAGGATGTTGGAGGTGAAACTGTCTTTCACATTTTTTTTGCTTTCTTTACCATATTTAAACAAACTAACAGTTACTTTCACCTTTTAATGGTTCGTATAGACTTATAACAGATAAGTATAAGCAATATAATTTATATACACTCTTACGAAGATGTAAAAACATCTATTTTGCGGATTCAATTGGCAGCGAGGGAAGCCCAAATGATTAACGTTTTGCCAGTCTGATTTTTGTTGAGTTCAGTTCAGTCGATTGATTTTTGTACAGAGAGACAAAACTAGTGCGCCATATAAAAACTGCCAAACAATTTGAAATTGCTCTCTCCCGGTACTTTCAATACGGAGGTTTAAATCCATTTTATAGCATTTTCATTGAATAATTGGCATACTTTAAAACAAAATCGAGTGCTCCTTTTCTCACAAAAGTAAAATCATGAAACAAAGTATGAAATCGATTTAAATCAGTTTTAATCCATTATAAATCCCAGAATATTTCTCAGCTGGAGCTTGAATTTTAGCCAATAAGCGTTCAGAAAATTTTTCCAATCTGCGCTTAGCTCAAGAAAAGCAAACACTAAAGTGCAAAAAAAACGTTAAAGATAGCAACAAAGAGATTTTACAATACGATATCAGTTTTGGAACGAGAAATTTGAAGATAATTTTTTTTTGAATCATTTATATTACAGCGAATAAAATCATTTTATTTAAAAAAGATTGTTTTAGAGTCACACCGATTATCCTTTGAACGGGTCTCGTTTGGAAATTTGGTGTTTTTGCTATTAACAACGTAAGTATATTCGCTTGTTAATTTCTATAAATTGTAACTTACTCATTGTTACTTTCAGCACAATCTGCTTTCTACTATTCCAACTACGTCCACCAGCTAATTCGACCACCTCCTGTCTTAAGGTTGGTTGATTCTACTACCATCAGTAATACAATTACAGTAAAAATATTTTCTGGAAAAGAATGTAGTGTAAAAGGTGCGTACCTTCTTGCACAATATTATATGCTCATCTTGGTATAGTTTTTTTCAATACCGCTATTTTTAATACAGAAATCTTAAATTAAGAATTCCACGATTTTCAATACGAAGATTATTGTTCAAGGAAATTGAATCTTTGCAAAATTTGTTTTCTTCATAAGTTGAGAGTTGCTATGATAAAAAACGGTTCTGAGCAACAAACATTCTTTCAAGCTTCTGTGATCTCAAAAAGGTAAGAAATTTAATTTTTTTGCAATTTTTTTTAATGGAATTTTCATATTTCCTTAGTGTTTCAGCTGGACGAACGCTTTTTGAAAGTCCTCAAGTGTGATCATAATATAAAGGTAAATAGGTCCATTTCGTACTATATTTGTTATTTTCGAAAAAAAGTAAGAATTCGCTGGAAAAAACGTTATTCTTGTCAACAGGTTTTATTTTCAGCCATTTTAGTTGGAATAAGGGTGGTGCATCTAATTTCCAGTCGAGAGATCGGAGTTTGAACATCTAGCGTGTGGATCAGAGTGGAATTGAAGTTAGAGTCAGTAACTTAAAACATTCAAATTGAAATATTTTAATGTAATTTTAAATTCTATTTGTTACTTCCATAAAACGTTTTTTTACCAAAATTAATTTTGCAACTTATAAATTGCAAATCAGCATGCAAAACTTTGATTAAAAACGGATTTTAATGCATGATAGTAGATTTAGGGTAGAATTTTGGAATCAACAGTTAATCGAATTTTTTGGATTTAAAGCCAAATAATCAATTTTAATCGATTATTTTTTTTTCAAACGTGTTAATTGAAAATATAACCGAAAGGTTAAAGTTTACATGCCTTCAGTGCCTTCAGAATAACCAGGATTTAAACTGTATAAACTTAGTTACTCAAACTTTAGTTCAAAGTTTTTGTAAGGGGGTACTTCTCTACGTTCTTTCCCCAATTACGCAAATTTTCAAATCGCTGCAAAAATGATCCCTCATCGCAATCGGAGTCTTTCATGCATCCAAACTGTCGCTTGAGTGCAGCTCCTCGAAGTATGACGCAAATTTTCCTGGGGTTGCAAGACTTCCCGGGCTCACAATCTTCATCTGTCATACAAGCTGTCTTCCCTGTTGCTTCTATGGATGTCAGAATGACAATGGCCATGTATATAATTGCAACTGCGAATATTGAAACCATTGTCAATTCTTGATTTGAAGAAACGACAACGTCATCGTGTTAATTTTAACTCACGTGAATAGCACGTGCTAAAATGATTATAATACATAAAAATGTCTAAAAGTGCATTCTTTAATTCATTTTATTGATTACGTTTTAAGTTACAAAATTTCATTATAATCGATTTAAATCTCCGTTTTCTGTTACGGGTTCAAAACATTTTTCATTTCTTTTCAATCCTCGAGGAAATGTGAAGGCTTCCAGTTTAAGGAAACTTTAACCACGTTTTTGCTTTTTATGCTGGAAAAACGCCAAGGTAATTCAAGGAATAAATGTTCAATGATTTTTTAAGCTCTACCAGATAACAGGATGAAAAATACTCATGAGCTCATTCAGTAAAACCTTTAAAGCTGAAATTCAGAAAAAGAGCAACCAGAGAATCTCCATTTTTTAAAAAAATATATTAGTTATTAATCGAAAATCGATTTTTCATTCTTCAGAACACTTTAGACCAGGTAAAAATTGATAAGTCAAGCGTAAGTCATGCGAAAAGTTAAAACAGGCAAGCGAAAATGTTGCATTTGGATTTAAAAAGACACAATTACTTCGTTAGAGGCCAATTAATTACAGTAATGAGGAAAATCAATTTCTTTAAGTCTGGACAAATATAGGCAGGAAGGCCGAGCGCTCTAAGGCGCCGGACTCAAGAGAAGCTCAAAGTATTCTGGTACACGAATAGGTGCGTGGGTTCGAATCTCCCTCCTTTAATATTTTATAATTGAAATTTGCTGCAACTAGTAAACTTAACAGTTGTTTCCTCCAGTTCTTAGCCACAGTTCCCAGAAACAAGATCGGCTATGCATGTAAAGTTACAAGAGGTAAAATTACCCGACTGGAACCCTACCTGGTTCTAAGAGTGTCCCCGACAGGTGACATGGCCAATACAATGTGCAGGTTGTTGCTGCACTTGGTGACAAAGTACTGCCAGATCATCTCCTTGACCGGAGGCACCCCGTTAGCCTGGGCCTCTGATCGACAGTTGCCAACTATGGCTTCTTTTTCATCGTCCGCAAACAGTGCAGGAACCATGCCAGTTGTTAACATGTTATTGATCAACTCGAGGAATCCTGAAACATTGTGCAGACACCCTCCTCCCGTGTAGATTTTTAAAATAATAAAGTGCATGCCAGATGAAAAAGATAAAAGGAATCTTTTTGTCTCATAGTTCACATATTATCTTTTTTGCTAAATGCGCATTAGCATTTCATTTGATTCCAATTTATGACGCAACTACTATTTCACCGTTTTTACAGCTGCAATTTCTAAATGAAAACTACAAATGAAACAATGGTATATTCTGAATACGATGATGGTTAATGTCTCTGGAGATAAACCTTCGTTGTCAGGGCCTTCCGCTGAAAAACAAAATAGTCCTACTACTCATCAGATACCCCGCAGTAATGCGTTTCTAAACAATAATCGAGTCTAATTTATTAATTGAGACCTTATGAAGCAACATATATTTCATGATCTATTCAAGTAGCTACTTTTGCTTGTGTGATCATAAACTATCTAGATTTAGTCACTTTTATTTGTTTGCACCACATTTGTCATTTTTGAAGTGACTGTTGCATACCTTCCTGAGCGACGTGTCCATCAGTGAATAAAAACATCATCTTCTTGTCCTCCTGTCCCAACTTCTGGTACAGTATCTTGAGGTCCTCTCTGAAGTTGGTCTCATCGTATCCTCTGCTCAGAGTTATCTCAAACACTTGACAACCTGTAGTAAACAGCACAAGCATAATGTACAGCACCAATTTAATCACTCACCTCTTCGAAAAACAAACGTTTTGTGCTACTATTGCTTTTATTATAGCAACTTTGGATTTCGACTGGATCTTTGTTTGTCGCAGTCATTTTGAAAATTGAATTCTTTAAACAGTGGAAGGGTTTTCACAAGTTTGTTTTTTTCAGTTATTTCGGCTAATAGTTTTTTTTTCCACTTGTACCTGCAGTGAAAGCAGCCAGTCTTGACAAGGACTGTTTGCCCGATCCACCAACTCCCACCAGCAGAGCATGACCCTGGTCCATCCGAATGACCCTGTGGATCCTGGTCAAGTGTTCCAGGGCATCGTCGAACAAGACCAAATTCATGGCTGTATACTGTTCGTTGTACTCTTCCAGAAGAGTTTGGAACACCGCCTTGGAGGCTTCGAAGTCCTGGAGCAGAGTCAACAATTTAGTTTCTGAAACTTATGTGCAAGTCTTAGAGTAATAAAAGTGTCACCCAAACATGAGAGAAAGCGATCAGTGCTAACCATTACACCAACTGATTTTGAGCTATTGCAATTGGGTGTGAACTAATGGGAACAATGGTACGAATATAGTTCACTAACGAAGCACCACCCATTGAAATTCTCCTATAATTCCCTCCTTTGTTCCGTCTCATTCCTCAAGACATCGTCTCTCTAGCCATTTTTCCGTTGAACAAGTAGAGTTTTTTGGCAAACTTTGTGAAGCTTATCTTTTGCAAAAATTTCATTTGCTTGTTCTCTCAATTGTAGAGTGAAGTATATTTTACCTGTACATCCTGGTAGAGCCGAGGTTCTCCCTCGTCCATGGCAGTCATGTAGTCTCCGAACAGAATGGGATCCTTCATTGCATAGTCCAGACTGCTCTTAAAGTTCTCTTCTATTTGAGCTTTAATCAGTCCGCCTACCACCTGTAATGCATAGTCAATTTTCACATTCAAGTAATAGTAGCAAACCCTGAATTTTTTTTGCCTACGTTCCCATCGAGAGATTATGCAAGTTTGCAAGATGTTCACAGGACAATCCCAGAAACGCTTGCAAGCTAATTGTTCCAACAATTTTCTCAAAATGACAGAATATATATATGCCAGGCCGGCCTTTTTAGTCTAATTTTCATTCTTTGTTCAGGCATCGTAACGAAAAAAGAGGAACTTCATTTTGTAGCCCTTAGAGGCTAATTTTGATATTTTTTGAAAAAAATCTACATTATATCAATGAAAAACCTGCAATAAAATTCTCATGTTCAGATAGCCGTTTAATATTTTTTTTTACAAACAATCCGGGTTTTATAATTTTTCATAAATTTTTTCAGATATTTTGCGAAATCTTATGACCGGATTTTGGTCATTTCTTTGTCTTATTGCATTCACTTGGAATTGAAAAAACGTCTTTTGCTCAAAACATTCTTATTTACAAGGAAACAACAAATTCTATGGTGTAAAACAGTGTTTTAGTGAGAAAAATGCCTCAAAAAACTTATTCTATCACTATTTTCCCCAGCTTCTTGCAGTTCTTCAACTTCAAAACTAGAAATGCTTGCCTACTGCTCAAACTGTCGTTTCCATTGCATTGAAAAAAAAAACAATTTTGTTGATAGATGTACCATCAAAAAAAAAGAATTAGTTTTTTTCTAATTTTTAGTTTAATTGATCATTTAAGATTGATTTGTCTACTTTTTGACCCACTTTTCACGAAAAGTTTCGATTGTCGCTTTTTTGAGTAATAGTTCATTGAAAAATCATTTTCTTGACAGAGAGGACTTCGACTCAAATCCCTAATTCATCCACCTTTGTTTTTATAAGAGCATTTTAGCTTTCAATCACAATTTTCGGTTTATGTAATTCAGGACTTTCAGGTTTGATTTCTGAGTTACCTAACCAATTAATTCTACTAAAAATAAATTAATTTAAGTGATGATTTACCCAATATAGTGAATTCGGGCAATGTTAAAGCAGCAAAATCAAAAAACGGGATATTACGAGATATAGCCTTATTTATTAGGCCATAGTGTTTTTGGTGATCAAATTTCGTTGTGCAATTTCCAGCTGTCATTAGTAAAAATCTAAATAGCCATCAGTCTAGCAAATGATTCAATTATGGTTTTAAATTTCAACTAAAACTTCACACCCAATAAGAACATTTCTATCCTTTCTTTTTTATTTTTCTATTTCAACCCTGACTTGCGTCAATGGGGTCAATGGCAACCATTGCCCGATAAATTTTTGGCTATATGTTTTTGCTTTCAAAGCAAAAATTGAATTTCTTTACACCTTTACAGAAAGTCAATTATTTAATAACAAAAAAGAGATATATATTTTTTTACTTTCACTTTCCCTTCTCCTCATTACTTCTTGAGCTTTTTATCTTTGATATAGTGAAAATAGTAAAAAAAAAATGGTAGTTCAACACTTTTGAGATGTATCAAAAACAGAAAAATGAGGAAATCAATAAAATGTGGAAATCGAATTTACTTACGCAAAAACGCTAAAAATTTGAAAAATTTAATTTTTTGTTTCTTCCTTTTTTCTTTCAGATCTTGAAAAATTATTTTCGAACATTAAAGTATCATCTGGTTGTTTTCATTCAAAAATTTACTTGCCGCTGAATCCAAATGAACAAGTGTGATACTCCTGATGCACACGAAAAAAAATGTAAACAATTTTTTCTGGAGAACGAGGAGAAGACTGAACAAAAATGAAATAAATCGTTAGTTCTTGCGCTGATTTCTCTGGCTCACTGAATCAGCTATTTTGTCTTCTATTGTGTGAGCTTGCATCTTGAACGGATGCACTATTAGAATAATTGTAAATTTTTTTCATTTAAAAGGAAATACTAAAACCAATTTAAAGAAAAAACTTTCTGCTAGTTTCTTCTTGCACCTCAACTAAACTCAGTTCTCAAAGTGCATCTGTAAATTCCACTAATTAAAAGATAAAGAAAGCGCAAAAATGAGATATTTGAGGCTTTAACAACAGGAAGTCTATAAATTCGAGAAAAAAAAATAGCCGGCAAATTGCCGGAAAATAGCCGCGATAGACGCTTGTGGCCTACCATGAATTGAGACAACTAAAATAATAAGATTGACAGTTCGACCAACAGATTTTTAAAAGACCACTAGACGTTTTGGATTAGATTCGGACTGTCATTTTTAAGAGACACATTCGCTCTACAAGGAAAAAACCCTAATGGAGCTTTTTCAAAATTAAAATTCCATATTAAAACTAAAGACTCTATTACTCAGGAATTAGGGCATATAAGTTTGGCACTACTTAGATGCACACTATTGACTTTCAATTAGTAAATGTTCATAAAAATTAAAGTTCCGTAAGTGAATTCAGAAGTCATTTTTTTGAGTGAGGTAAGTCAAGCAATTGACCTCAAAGCAGAAATGACGTCACGAACACAAATTTCAACTTCAACTGCAGAGCAGTAGAAGTCACTGAAGTCATTGAAAAAATCAATTCCAAGAAGTTAGGATAAAACGAAACAAAATTCTGTTAGATAAAATTTAAAAAAATCAGGAGCACAATAATAGCCGCCTGACGCGTCTATTAATAAAAACGTTCCTTTTTTCTTTCTGTCGGTTTTTCCCGATGATTGAAAAGGAATTCTAAATCAAATTCTCAGCTGGGTTATAAATGACGCTTGTTTCACGTAATTGATTATGTGAAGCAGTCAGTTGTTTGTTTTGGCTTTCATTGAGAAGCAAGTGACACAAATCAGGAAATTTTTGGTAAGCAAGAAAATCGTAATTTTCTTTTAAAACTTATTACACTGGGTCTCAGTTTTTTTGTGTTTAACTTGAATTTGACATTTAAATGAATAAAATGGTTAAATAAGCGTCATTCAGAAACATAACAAGAGAAGATAACTACTTTGGTATAGAATGAACACAAAACTTTTTTTTACATTTTCTTTGACATTAGAAAATTAAATTTTGCTTGAGGCCCGCGTCGTCCAATTGGACCCATTTTGATTTCGTATTTAATCTTATATTAAACTTCATGGAATTTATATAAGAATCGGTTCAATGTTATCAATTTGAACAATAAAAGTTTATTTTTTGGTAAATTAGAGTTACGTTTTCCTATATTGCTGCAAGCTACTTTTCAGAATCAGGTCTTCTAGATAATTAAGGGGCCATGTATCATGAACTGATAGAGCAATGTTAGTTCTCTGATTACCTATGCAAACTTTTAAACAACATGAGAAGAAAACAAGTTGCAAAAGAACCAAGTAAAATTGGTACACGATGCTTGGTTCACAACAATCTATATTATATTGTTGAACATATCTATAATTGATCTAAAGTTTATTGAAATTTAAAATGAGCATAAAACGAAATCTACCAGCTTGAGTTGCTTTTGACACACAAAAACGTCAGTTTTGCAACTAGAAATAAATATTAGAAAAATGACTTTGGATTTGTAACAAAAACGTTGAAAAGAAGATTTCTATTTTGGTCCGCAAAATTGAGCAAAATTAGGACCAATTAATTGAAAATTAGTTGTACATGATTTCTTGCCCAAAAAGGTACTTCATATAATATTCTACTACAATTTTTGATTTCATTTTTTTTTCGTGAACTTTTATGTGAAGTTTTGATTAGTGCTCTCTTTGAACTGTAAAGCTGAGAAAATCAGGTGCCCATTGGAAATTAATGGACAGCGCAATTGGTTTTTCGTCTAGTAAATTTATATTAACATGAGGGTTCTGTAGGAAAAGCGTCTTGATCATGATGTTGCTAGATTTTGCAAAAAAACTTGCACGATCTCTCAATATCAAT
Source organism: Convolutriloba macropyga (assembly GCF_964194025.1). NCBI lineage: Eukaryota > Metazoa > Xenacoelomorpha > Acoela > Convolutidae > Convolutriloba > Convolutriloba macropyga. Next base: position 28,390,840 of record NC_134478.1, on the reverse strand, counting down.
TTTAGGTCTCAAAGGAGGGAGAGAAAAATAAAGGCCGAAATATATTTCACAATCTAATTGGAACACTTTAGCATTGAGTCTTTTTAGTCATACTGGCCTCTTTGTCATGTTCGTTGATTAGTCTGTCGTAGTACACACGCATGCACTCATTTCGCCACACGCGAACAAATTGCTCCTTTGTAGTGAACCTTAAATGGATGGATTTTTTTTTGATAGATGCTCAAATCACATAATCTAACTATTGTTACGAGGACACGTAACACAACTGTTCTCAATAAGTGATATAACTTCCATAAAAGACATGTCTCTTTGGTTAAACACTCATGGAAACCCAAAAAAGACCAAAAAAGACCCCATCTTGGCATGTTTATCGTATTGGTATGTTTGCGATATTTGTGTATTGTATCGCTATGTTCACTATGTGCATGCGGCAACGATACCCCATTTTGCAATGGTTACCTTCACGTGACATGTCAAGTAAATCGTTAAACAAGAACACGGTCGAATAACCATTTTATCAAATATTTAAATCAATTTTTTTCCGTTTGTCCCCCCCCCCCTCCCCCCGTACGTTATTCACACCCCCCACAGAGCACATGCCATTGCATAGTAAATCATTCGGTGAAAATATTGCACGTGTGTCTTAGGGATGCAATTAATATGCACCCAATAAGCTGGGGTGGCACAAACGAAAAAGATCCAAATCGTCTAATGGAAGAAAAATGTACAGAGGTTCAATTATGAAACACAGTTTTCTACTGTTCAGTCTTACTTTTCGCTCGTGATCTGACACAGTCCATGGTATATCCTAGACAGGTCTCTCAAGTTGAAGATGTAGTGGAATTTGGAGGGTGTGGGTGGGAGAGATTGAATGATGTTCTTGTATATAGTCATCGTGCTCTCCGTGATCTTAGTCGCGCAGCTAAAAACATAGATGCAACAAATGTTTTCGATCCAATTGCGCTACAATTATAAGAAAATTCAGATCATTAACGAGGTATTTATAGTTTTGAGAGAGACTAGAGTTTGATTTTGAATTCAGGCGTATTGCTTTCACGCCAGTGAACGTGTCACAGGCAGGATGGCCGAGCGGTCTAAGGCGCCAGACTCAAGAGTTAAGGAGTGCTGAAAGTATTCTGGTACACAAATGTGTGCGAGTGTTCGAATCCAACTCCTGTCAAGATTTTTAAAAAACTTTTGTAAACCGACTTACAAGAGAAATTAGGCCAGATGTTCCGGCGAAGCCTTGACGCACACAAAGCGCCCCTGATGGCCCGTCAGTCGGAAATTGGTTCCGCTTAACATTGTAATTGGGCCAATTTCCGTAGCATGGTTTAATTCATTGTTCCGACTCCTCATAGTAGAGGGAGAATTGGTCCTGTTTTTGTAATTAATTAACAAAGTGATTCCCGCATCGCGGGTACCAAGTCAATTTAGTAATAATAATATTTACATGGTCAACTCGGTGTTTTTTTGTTCAGTCAATTTTGGCCCATGCATACATTTATCGTAGAGAGTTATGAGTGGTATCATTAGAAAGCCCCTTTATTGTCAAGTATTCAACTAACGAGTTGTTTTCAAATTTTTATCTTATTCGAAGATAACGGAGTTTATAATTTTAGTAACCATGGCCGATTTGCACTATTTTTGTTCACTTTTTGAAACTCTTCATCAGGCGTTGTTTCAGTTTTCTGAAAAAAGATTCAATTTGCTCAATGACAATAATGCTTTTAATTTTTTACGACGAGACAGATATTGCGTTAATTTTTCTCCAAATTTTTGGCTGCTTTGTCTGGTAATTTATCACTTTTTTTCCAAACAAACCAACCCGGGTCGAATGTTCTCCCTAAAGTCCTCCCATTTTGTTGTAAGAGTGAGGGGCGTAAGTTGTCTATTGGGGTAATTTAATGTAAGAGTGAGGGGGTAATTTGTCTGGTGGCGGCAAAATGATGTAAGAGTGGGGCTGCAGTGTGAGAACTTTTGAGGAATTACCAACACTGGCCAAAATTGCTACCTACGTGTGGGCTGCAAAGTCTCTATTTATAACAACTTTTTCGAATAACATGGAATTCAGATCGTGAAAAAAAGTTTAATTTAAGAAAAACCTAATTGGCCAATTGATATTAAAAACTAAAATTCGATCTTGAATTTGAGAACACCGATTGGGATCAAACAACGCAAAAGAATAAATCTGATTAAAATTGATCCGTTTTCTAAAACAAAAGTCACAAAGGTGCGTGTTACGTTGATCGAATATTTCTATTTGTCGTCTGAGATTACTTCTTCTTGCTAATTAGAGCAGACTTTGGCTTGCATTTTTGAAAATGCAGACTTTGGCTCAAGTTATGAAAAGAGTCCAGCCGACATAAAAATTTCGTCACTCAGACTTAGCTGGTTAACGTTATGAAAAGACTCAAGCGGTCAGAAAAAGTTTATGATCGGATTTAGCACAAAAAAAAATTGCTTCGGGGCGAATATCTAAAACAGTGGTTCACGAGAAAACTGGTTTATGGAAACCAAAAAATAGTGTTTGTTGTTACATTAAAAATTATCTTTCCTCTGTTGAAAGGGGTCTAGGCAAGTCGAAGTGATTGAAAAAGCGTGTACTAGAATAATCTGGTACAATAAAAATTACGATAAATGATATATAAGGTCATAAGGATTGTAAAAAAACTAAGAAATTTTGGCGAAAAAATGTTTGTTATAATGGTGGTCTATCCAGGATTCATTTCAACAATCTAAAAAAAGAATGTCGTAAAAAAGAGCCTCGGTTTTCTTGGTTTCGCGGAGAATTTGCAATCAATTTATTTTGTGGCTATGGAGATTAAAAAGGACTCAGGGAATATTAGTATATAGGTTAGATACTCAAATTTATTCATATATTTTTGTTTTGTTCCTCTGTTTTGTATGACAAAGGCTTATGGGGTAAAAAAGTCTTTATAAAGTGTATGGTGCAGACTTTAGCTTGCATTTGACGAACTTTGTTGCTCATCTGATGAACAGAATGTGGCTCGTGTTTGTGAAATGACATGGCTCAAAAGACATGTACAGATCGGCCTAAATTGACTTTACAGAAATAAGAGTCAGGGTAGCATAAAGATCATAACTTCAAATTAAGTTCCTTAATTTTGATTAAAATTATTGTACAGGAGAAATAAAAATGTATATGTTATGCCTCACTTGTAAACTTTAACCTACTGGTTATGAAAGTAATTTACTTGTCAATTCGAAAAAACAAATAAATGGAAGGGTTGGAACAATGCATGAAAGTTGCAAAAAGCATTTGTTCTTAAAACCCATTTGTTCTTG
>NC_134478.1:28283903-28387331 GCF_964194025.1 Convolutriloba macropyga | reverse complement strand
CATGTAAGAGATAGGGTTGTCCTGAGGACAACCCTACCTTTTGCATTGGGAAGGACAACCCAACCCTTTACATGCGCTATGACAACCCAACCTTTTGTATGGGATAGGACAACCCAACCTTTTACATGCAGGGACAACATAACTTTTACATGTAACAGCCGAATTATTATCCAAACATTTTACCCTTTTATTGAGGGAGACTTGACAAAGGGATTAAGGGGATTGGGTTACTGTCTAAAAATTACCATTTCTGAAATAGTGCGCGATGACAACAATTGCTACGGTGGATTTGGATAGCTTTCATGAGATATACAAGAAAGTGAAAAAGAAATATTCGCAATACGGTGAAAGATTTTTGTATTTTTTAGCATTTTGCTTGTATTTGGATCCTGACCTCGATTTGGAAATTGCATTGAAATTGAGACCGTATGGTGGATTGATTGGGATTGACAATTCTTCGTTAGACGTTTATTTCAAAAATTTTAAAATTTTAAGACTACATGCAATTCTTCATGATGCTTACGGTTTTGTGTATGAGTACAGTGAAAAGGGACACGGTTATTCATACGTTTTACCCTGTCCAGTCACAAATGAATATGTGGGTTATGTGACTGGTATTGCTTTTTGTTTTTACTTAAAGACTTTCAAAAACCGTTTATTCAATCGATTGGAATGTTGACTGCAAGAGTGGTTGTTCTTGACTTTGAAGGCTTTCGAAGCAAAAAATCTGATTTTATTGTGAAAGAGCTAGCCATAACTTGCAATAACTACACGGATACAATTTCATTCTCACCTCCGCACTCATTCAATTCTCTTACATTGAGTGAACAAAAATCTTATCAGTGGGTTTCAAAATACCTTCATGGTTTGGATTCGGAAAAGGGAGATTACCCATATTGCTATTTAAAACAAATTCTTCAAAGTGTAGTGCTTCGATTTCCTCTATCAGATTTTTATGCGAAGGGTGTAGAGAAAACTGATACGTTGCAAAAATTGCTTCAGAGAAAAGTTACAAACCTTGAGGATTTGTTATGCCCCAAAATTGAACATTTGAGTTTCTATCGGGAGACCCCAATTTGTGACTTGCATTCAACAACTTGCCCAAAACGACAGAAAAACAAACATTGTGCGAGGAAAAAGGCCCAATTGTTCTTCTACTGGCTGATCCATGAACAACCGTCGATTAGAAAAGACAGCACCGTCTGTACTCCAAGTGAATTTGTCTCCAAATTTGATCGTTTACAGTTGCTTAACGGCTGAAAATCAATTGACTGTTACACTAGTCAAGGACGAAAAAATTGACAGTCCGGGACAAACTGTATTGAGGAAACAGCAAGTTGTTTGCACAGGAGCCGAAATAGAATCCTTCAAAAAATATCTTTCACTCTTAGAATATTTTCAACTATATCATGTCTATGAAAGAGAAAATGCAAAGAATGAATCTAACCCCTTTACCTATGCCCAAGCGGTCAGTTCCAGTGCAAGTGCTTCTGAACGATGACAATCTGCCTAAGGAAATTAAGCAACTTGTAGAACAAGGATGTGTGGATTCAGTTACGTATTACGGGATGGAGTATGGCATGAAAGCAAGCTACACAGTTGTTTACAAAAAAGAGGGCAAAAACTCTCATTATACAACTTATGAATTTTTTATAGTAGACTAACAATATTCATGTTGATTTTTAAATTTAATTATTTTGTTTGAATTCATTTTTGAAAAAACGTTTTCTCCATGAGTTCAACTGCGGATCAGTTAGATTCGGGAGGTGGCATAACCGATTTGGTTTTTGATGAGAATCAACAGGAAAGGAGATCTTGGAGATTTTGCAATTCAAGAGTACCACGATCAGAAGTTGTTTATTTCACTCAAATTTTCATTATAGTTTTTCTTATTGCAGTATCTCTTATCAAGTTGGTATTTTTTCAATTGGATTGCGAGGAGTCAACATTTTGGTTTTCGCTCCTCTCTTGCACAGTCGGCTACGCACTTCCAAACCCAAAGCTATGAATAAAATTATTTCAACGAGCGATCGACTCTTTATGGCAGTGTCTGGTCCATCTTGCTGTGGAAAAACTGAGCTGATTTTCAAAATGTTACTTCAAAACACTTTTTCACCAAAATTTCAATCCATTTTTTATTTCTATCAGCATGAACAACCAAAATTTGAGTCCTTAGGGAGAAAATTGAATATACAGTTTAAAAAATTTATAAGTTTTGAAATTATCTCAGAGTTAGAAGACTGTCTTCTTGTTTTTGATGATTCATGCGAAGAAATTTTTAACGATAAAGAGTTTTCAAAACTGGCGACTGCAGGTCGTCACAAAAATATAAGTGTTATTTACGTTAAGCACAATTTATTCCAACAAAGCAAGTGGTCGAGAACAATCGACTTGAATACAACACACATTATTTTATTCAAATCACCACGTGACGTTCAACAAATTGGTTTAATTGGTCGACAGCTCAACAACACACAATTTCTTAAAGAAAGCTACGAGCTAGCTACCAAACAGCCTTTTGGTCATTTATTAATTGATTTAGACCCAAAGACGTCGGACGTTTTGCGATATTGCTCAAACATTGTGCCTCCAGGACCATCAATTTTCTACTTACCGTCTGCGAAAGCTGTAATAACAAATCTAACAAATGAAACAGAGAGAACTATGTATGCTGCGGCAAATGCTTCAGTCAAGCGACATCAACTTAAAAAAATTGATAAAGACAGCTTCTAAAAACTTTATTCGATTTCTCTGCGAATGTTTTCTCAACGTAGTCAACGGTAATGTTGAAATTAATAAAAAGCTAATCGAAAATCACGAAAAATCATTTCGAAAAATATTATCCAAACAAACAGGTTTGAGGGAAAAGAAAAGAATTCTTGGCAGAGAATCAGAACTGTTAAAAGCCGTTGGTCTTTCCTGTTATTTCTACTTGATGAAATCATAATGCATACAGAAGAGTTCATTTGAATTCCAAAACGAATGTTTATAACAAAGCAACCCCAAAAGAGCGAAATTATTGAAAACCCACAATATATGCAACGAAACAAGCTAAGGGAAGATATAGGAAAAACGGACAGAGTGATCCAAACAGATCCAACAAATATTGAACGAGATGTAGATAAAGCAGATAGAGTGGTCCAAACAGATCCAACAATTTTTAACGAGGAAGAAAAAATGGAGGCTTCTAGTGATGATAGTGAAATGGATCCAATTGTTACAAAAAAGCCTACAGTTGAATCATTGGAGTCGATTATGAAAAACGTTAAATTAAAAGAAGCTCACAAAGTCAAACGTGCAGAAATAGTACTTGATTTTATTCTCCAATCAAACCAAATCACTATTGGGGAAGAGAGCCACCTAATTTACATTGACAATAAACCCACGGATGTACAAGTTTCATCTTTTTTGTATGATTTGCAACAACCAACCAAGAAAATTGATCAAGAGGCATATTCAAGAATCTTGTTAGTTCTTCGACTTGAGCCTGATCTCGTCTCAAACACTTACGCCAAGCAAATATTGGAAAGCTAGGAGAGCGAACAAGAATTTTTCCCAACGCAACAAAGTCCGCAAACAGGACGCGGTACTTCAAAACGAACCACAACAGAAAAAGAGAAAACAAACGCAACGACAAAGCAAAAAAAGTCCAATCAGAAAAAGTGGTCTCGTTTCGTCTTCTGAGAGAAAAACTTTAGAACAACTGTACTCGAGAGGTCCTGCATCGTTTGGAAGTTCAAAACGATTACAAAAACACAGCAAAATGTCATTAGCAAAAGTCAAGTTTTATTTAGATACCAAGCCGTCCTTCACAAAATACCGCTCGCATCGAATGCAATTTCCCAGACTAAAAGTGATTGTGAAAGATATCAATGAAATTTGGTCATTGGATTTAGCATATGTTGACAACCTTGCAAAATACAATCGCGATGTAAAGTACCTTTTGGTAGCAGTTGATTGTCTGTCACGGTACCTTAGAGTAGAGCCAATGAAGACAAAATATGCAACAGAAGCAGCTAATGCATTCAAAAAAATGATCAAACATAAACAACCCAAGAAAGTATGGGTTGATGATGGAACAGAATTTCTCGGAGCTTTCAAAAGACTGTGCAACTCACGAGCAATTCATTTGTATAGCACTTTTAGTGAAAAAAAGTCTGTTTTTGCCGAACGGAATATTCGTTCACTGAAAAATATCATTCATAGGTACCTTGAAGAAAAATGGACATATTCGTACATTGACAAATTAGAAGACTTTGTGAAAACAATAAATTCACGTGTTAATCGGATAACTAAGCTTGCACCAAACCAAGTTACAAAAAAAAGACGTACCACGGCTTGTGTCCTTGAGCGCTGAAACAACTGTTTCCCAAAAACCTCGTTTCTTTGTTGGAGATTTTGTCAGAATTGTCAAAAAAGACAAAGCTTTCAGAAAGGGCTACGAACAATCGTTTACTGACGAAGTTTTTGAGATAACGGATATTTCGACATTATTTCCGCCATCATATTCCCTCATTGATGCAAACAAAGAACAAATAGAAGGAAAATTTTATCAATCAGAATTGCAGCTTGTTCGTGTAAAGGAAAATGAGTAGAAATCGTTTTGACGATGAGTTCACTGTGCATGTTATTTCATCCGCTTCTATGCAAATATTTGGGTCAAACACTCTGGCCTCTTTTGGCAATTTTTTCAATGATGAAATTCAACTCTCTGGTGACTGGAGGGTGGCTCTTAGTGAAATAATTTTTCCGACAAAAATTGAGCACGTCGTGAATGGAGATTCAATAGCATACAGTCTTAAGGGATACAAAGACTCGCAAAAATTTTGTCTGATGCTAGTGTCATTTCTCGGCCTTACAATGGAGAAAAACTGTCCTTCATGACTGGTAATTTTGACAATATTAATCAACTTCTGGGTACTATCAAGCGAACAGTTGGATTACCCAATTTTTCGTTTCGAGAAATCAAGAGTACTGGAAAATACGAAACAATTTTTGGTAAATATGAAGGAATCACTTTTCCTAGTGAGGAAATACCTAGCATTGTGGGCTTTACCGGAATTCCAGATGGACGCGGTGTACATATTGGTTACAAAATGGATTCAGTTACATCAAATAGATTAATGAAGAGTGATGAGACAAAAGCATACTTTGGAGAATTTCCTGCTGATCTTTGCGCGGGAAAGCACCTAAAATTCATTTACACAAACATTGTTGAGTATCAGTATGTGGGTGACGCAAAAGCTCCGTTATTGCGTGTTATTGATTCAAAACAACGTCTGAAAAACGGTAGCGTGTGCGAACTTGAACCAACACATCGAATTGTTTTTTCAAATTTAGATTATAAAAAACTGTTATCAAACACTATACAATCAATTTCAATTGAGCTTCGCACTGAGACAGGACAATTGGATCCTTTTTCGGGAACAGGTAAAGTTATTTTAACTTTACAATTCAAGAAGTTTTCTGATTAGTATGGATTCCTATTATGCTAATCAGGTAACATCATGGCCGCACTTCTCCGGACACTATAGACAAAGGGGAAGTGGGTTTGGGGCTTTAGCAGCGGGAATTGGACGCGTTGTTTTACCATTGGCTCGACGTTTTATTTTACCGGCTGCAAAACGTATTGGGAGAGAGCTTTTAAAACAGGGCGTTCCCGAACTTGTAGATGTAGTCTCAAAGAAAAAGTCACCAAAACAAGCCTTGAAAAACACAGTCTCAAACACTATCAAAAAACAAGCAGGTGGACGAGCGCGACAACAACGACCAAGGAAACAAATTGGAAGCCGTTCAAACAAGTTAACAAAACAGCGTAAAACCTCGTTCATTTCAAAGTCAAGAGCTCCAAGAAGAAGTCGATCAGATTTTTTTGCAAAGGTGAAAGATGATCGCTAATTTATTACCATCCGAGGCAACTCACAGTTCCCTCGATCTGTTCGAGAAACCATCCCTCTTAGTAACATTTGATGGAAGTTTTTGTCAAAAACTGGGCCCGGTGTATAGCCCCAATGGTCCAATGTTGGAATTTGAAGTTGCTGGCGATAGAAACAACTTTATTGATTTACAAAAAATATTCCTCGAAGTCAAATGTAAAATTGTTCAGTCATCCGAAGCAAATTTAAAATATGACGGTACAGCTGCTGCAGATGTGACTAAAACAGACGCTCCCTACTTTTGCAATAATGTGCTGCATTCACTGTTCTCTGACTGCACAGTGTCAGCCAACGGACTAAAAATATCGAAAGCAAATGGAAATTATGCTCACAAAAGTTTTATTGAGACTGAGTTTTCACACAACAAAGACGCGAAAAACACTTGGTTAGCTTGTCAAGGCTACTCGTATGAGGAGAATCCGGGAGCCTTATCAACTACTGAAGTAAATAGAAGAAAAGCTTTAGTCAGACAGTCAAATGAATGCACGTTTTACGGAAAGGTTGCAGTCGACTTTTTCACATTTGACAGGCATCTAATGAGTGGTGTAACTCTTCGGATTGCTTTTCGAAGATCAATTGATGACTTTGTTATTATGTAAGATGATGCCGCTAAGCATTATAAAGTGAAAATTGTCGAGGCAAATTTGTATGTGCGCAAGATGACTTTGAACGATGACGTTGTGTCGGCCATTGAAAAAACCTTGCTTTCCAGCCCCGCTTCCTATCCGTACCTTGAAACCCTAACAAAAACATTTTTGGCTTCTACTGGTCTGCACAGTTGGAAACAAGAAGACATATTTGCCAGGGAACCAATCCGAAGACTAGCTTTATGTCTGAACACAAACGAAGCTTTTCTCGGTAACAACAGACAGAATCCATTTCATTTCCGAAAATTTGATTTGGAACAGATTTATATCTATCGAAATGGAATGCCAGTCGCTGATAGTCCAATATCAACAAATGATGACAAACGGCTTTACTTCAATACAATATCAGACTTAGCCTATATTGACAATGGTCATGGCATAAGTTTGACGGACTACCCGAACCATTCTATGATGGTTTTTGACTTGACCAGTACTCAACAAGCTTCTCACGATTTTATTCATCCCGAGCTAACAAATTGCTCAATTTCGATCGAGCTGAAATTTTCGGCTGCCTTGCCCAACAATTTTGAAATATTCATTGTTGGCGAAAAAGCTAGCACAATTTTTGTGGATTCTGCGCGCCGGGTTTCGAAAAATCACATTTTAACCAACTAATGGATGAAGATGACATCAATGACCTAATTCAAAAATGTAGAAAACTGAAATACAAATTTTGTGTTGTATTCGCTGCAAACAACTTTCCCCCAAAATTCCCCAGAAACAGTTTTCTCATCGTAAATGCTTCGCCCTCGAACAATCCTGGTACACACTGGCTTCTTCTATGTAATCGAAACAAAAAAATTATTTTTGCGGACCCCTTGGGACAATCGATTGTTGCCTATAGAGACTTATATCGCAGACTCTCTGACACTAATGCACAAATATGTCAATTTCTCGAACATCAACCAATTCAGAGTCAAAACTCAGAACTGTGTGGACTTTTTTGTATTTATATTGCGCATGTTATATTTAGTAAAAGACAAATTGTAAAAATTAATGATGTTCAATTGCTTCGCTTTGCACTTCATATGATGTTTTAATATCTGTTGAATAAATTTTTTTTTCAAAGTTTTATTTTTTCTTCAAATACAAGACGAAAAAATAGTAACTCAGAATCAATATCTAATTTTCCATAACCACTCACAAATATGTCCATAACTTTACAAAAAGCACCAGAATGAGGACCACTTAAAATGTTTTCAACTCGTTTTAAAGTTTCTGTACAAATTTGATCAGTTTGAGTTTGTTCATGGCCGGTTTCTGCTGAGATGGTATTGTGGATTGTTTTCTGTGTGATTCCTGTAGTTTTTGTGACCGTCGTTTTTGTCGTCGTCAACATCTTTGCTGTGTTTGAAATTGGAAGACGCTTGTGAACCGTTGCTGGGTCAATTTTTTCTCCTGTTTTGTCATTGAAGTCAACGGCTAACTTCAACTTTGTAAAAACTTCTCCATTCGTTTCCAGTTTTGAAGAATTTGAAATTAGGTGTTTGAAAGTTGTGAAAAGACAGGGGACAGCAAAAGATTTGTTTTGCTTTGTACAGCCAATATCAGTTGAACTATCAATCAAAAGGTGAAAATGGTTAGTTGCTATTCGGCAAAACTCAGACTCAAAGTGAGGACAAACTGCATAATTATTCAAACTCGTAATGTCTGTTGGCTTTTGATCAACAATTTTGAATCTAAATTGTTTCTGAAATTGTTTGAAATAACTTGGAGAACGTTCATACATTGCTTCCACCATCCTTGCTCTCGAGCTTAGGCCTTTTATTTGGTGGCGGTTTTGTTGAACAGTCTTTTGATGATTTTTCTTCTGATTCAAGTACCTTCTCTGCCGTATTGACCAAACTCCGAAATTCTTGCAGAGTTAACGAAATTCTCTGTTCAAACTCGTATTCTTCTGCTGCTTTTTTAAACAGTTTCAGAAACACATACGTTCCTGTCTTTTCATAAGTTTTCAGCGTTGCCCTTATTAAACGCTTATCAGTTTTGGAAATATCAAAATAACAATCTCCAAATTCTGTATCTTTAGTGGAAGTGAAAGGCATAGTGTGCAACCTGTTTTTATCACTTTCAGGTACTCTAATGTGTAAAGATTCAAACTAATGGCGGCGGCAAGTTGGGATTAAACCAGTGTAGTCATTTTGTCTCATTAAATCCAGCTGACATGTGAATACAGAGTCAAGTACGCCTATGGCGTACTTGATTCTGTCTCTTGCATTCACATTGGATTGGATAATTAATTTCAGATGTGACCTTAGATAAGGTTTCCCTACTGAAATGGTTGGTGGTACCACAAAAACTGAAACAGATGTGACCCTAGGTGTGACGACCACAGGTTGAATTTAGCGTGAACGTGCAGAAAATTCAAAACAGATGTTAACCTAGATAAGAATTGAAACCAATATAATGCAACTGGTTTTAACGTTATAATACATGAAAATTAAAAACAGATGTGACCCTAGGTGTGACGTGAATAAATCGTTGAATTTAGTGGGAACGTACAGCATTAGTAATTCAAAACAGTTGTTAACCTAGATAAGAAATGCAATGCAAAGTTAACTTGGTTTCTACGTTATATTAATTAGAAATTAAAAACAAATGTGATCCTAGATAAGCGGTGTGTTAAAAACGTATTTGCACTACTAAAATTATTGCGTTCATTTCCTTTGGTTCTTCTTGCTAAACAGTCAGTCTCTACTTGAAACCTTTTGGTTCCTCTTGCTAAACAATTTCACTCTCTACTTGAAACTAGTGTTATATTTTGATCGTTATAATGTCTGTAAAAATTCTTTCTGAATCTGCAATTTCCCGAGAACGAACTCTTGTTTATCAGACATTGTACGAAAACTTTGTCGTCTTGATTCAGCAGAAAAAAATTGGCGATGTTTGGACAGTATACCAGCATTGTCTAATTCCAAAAGTCTTTATCAATGCAATTGCGGCTCTACCTAACAAAACGGAGCCTTCTGAGAGCAGCATTATTACTTCGGGTGGGTTATTGCCTCCCAAAACTACGCCTGCTTTCGAAAATCACGATGTTGATACCTTGACAGACGAAGTGCGGAGGATATTCCATCGCTACGATTGTGAGTGTGTTCCACTTTGTGAAAATCAACTCGGAGTTTATCGAGCATGCGACGAATTAGCAGATATGTGGGGACTCAACTCTGCGCCCGATTCTCCCAACAGTCTCAAAAGTGTTCCAGTGACGCCTGCAGTGGACCCTAGTCCTACAGTTACACCGACTCCTAGCCCATCCCTGTTTGCGGAAATCAGTAAAAGTTATCAAGAAAAGTTTTGCAACGGAAATCAAGATTTCGACTTGAACATTTTATCCGGGACAAGCTTTCACACCCCACAGCAATCGAATTCAGCCCTATTTGAAACGCCGGAAAGCGGTGAGACACCGCAAGTTTGTGCTGCTCCTAAAAAACGAAGACCAGAAAGCAACCTGATGGACATATTTGATATTTAAAACTAAAACTATAAATATATGCGTGCTTTAGATTGCTCAATAGTTGTGTATATGACATTCTTTCAATTGTGTATCTGACATTTATTCAATTGTGTTGATTGCCTTTGTACAATTTTTGATATAGACTTAATTCACAATAAAGATCTTCAACCTTTTCATAAGGAATTGAACAAGTTCAATCATGTCCCAAAAGAACACTGCACTTTGAGGAAATTGTATATGGTTGAGCGAGGTCATTAAACAAAAAAAATAGATTTCTACCGCTCTTTAGTTTTTAGACTTGTCTTTTTAATGTTTTAAGGTTTGTTCAAATCATAGTTCAAAAAATGAAATTTTTTGAAATATTTCAAAAAAATGAAGAATTTACGAAAACGATAAATAAGAAGAGAAAGAACGATAATTAGTCAGGAAACCGAAGAATACTTTTGCTTCAATTAGGTTTGCAGTGAAAAGCTCTTGTTTGGAGGAAAATTTTGCAAAAAAAACTTTGAATATTAAGAGCGAATCTAAAATTCAACAAAAAGTGGTTAACAACTGAAATTGTCATTCTGGTGATTTTTTGGTAAAACAAGGAGCTTTTGCCAGCATTGAAATTCCAGTGAGATTGGTCCAGTGTTTGTTCATTTACTGTTTTCACTAAACAAATTTTAAAACTTTCAAACTTGTGTTATTTGCATAAATACTTTGACCGTTTTTCTTGAAATCAAAAAAACTTTTTTTTTGCTTTATATCAGCAGAAACTCATGATCATCCAAAACGAGAGTGACTTAGCGATGATTCCAATGAGTAGTGTGCTATTGATCGCTGTAACAGGTACCATCTTTCTATCAAAAACAGTCTTTTTTTCAACAATTTTTACAAAAATAACAAAATATTTTTTTGTAATGATCCGAAAGCAATGAAAAATTTATCTCAAATGAACGGGGATAGGCTCATATGATGGACAATTGTCCCCGCTATCAAAGATCTCAGAAGTTCCAGGTTAAAAATGTTACTGCAACATGGTTATTTTGCGTTTTTTCTTTTGTTATTTTAGTTAATCCCTCCTAATCCCTAAAAGTGAAAAAAGGCCATTTTTTAACATGAAGGAGACTTTTTTACCCTTACTAAACAGAAGTTTTTCTGTAATGGGAACTTAGAGAGCTGATGAAGTAACATACGTATAACGTTTTTCTTTATTCTTGGAGAAAAAGCCTAATCCCCTTAATCCTTTTGATCAAAAAAATTGAAAAATTTAAAAAAGTGATGTTTTCTTTCAATTGTTTACACAAAAGTTTCATACAGGAGCACTCAATCAACAAAGAGGTCCTACTGTGCTTCTCAGTCATATTTGCCAACACATGAACCCCTGGTAAGGTCCTTTATTTAGAGGTTAAAGTCTTCTGAAAAAACTCGGCTTTCGATGCAGTTTCAACTGATGTTTCCTGATAGCCTTGGTGACTCCAGGACTTGTTTTCTTGTATGATATACCTTAATATAGACCCTTAGTTTAGATGCCTTTATATGCTCCTTAGCATGCATGCTTCCGCGACATGTAAGAAGAACTTTATCAATTTCGAAATTTTCAACTTTTACTAAAGTTATTTTTAATTGTATATTAAAACCATAAAAATGGAAGGTACGTTCAATCTGCATGCTTTTTAAACCATTTTTTTGGTTGTTTAACTTCTGTCTCTGCTTTGACTGAGTGATAGTCATTTTTAAGTTTGAATTTGATTTTTGGCGCGCATTCAAGTTTACTTCAATTTGATTGGCTAATTTCAAATTCAAATTTGCGCGCCCAAACTTTCAAACTTTGCACAGCATAACAGTGAGCTCAGATTGAAATCAGCCATATTTGAGAACTCTTGCATTGAGAAACCGTTTGTTCAAAATTATCTTGAAAATGCCAGAAAAGTGTAACTTTTGTGACAACGTTTACAGCAACAAAAGTAACCGTGCTCGTCATGAACGCACTGTTCATGCTGATGAGAAAGGTATACCCGTATACCGCTGTTCAATTTGTCCAGTTACTCGTCGTCAATTATCTGAAATTCAAAGTCACCTCTCTGACTGCCATGGTAGATTTACAAATCTTTGTCATTATTGTAATCTTGCTTTCAACGACAAAAACTCGTTTAACGAACACATCAGAAAACAACACGTGTTACCTGTTCTTGACAACTCGAGAGTTGTCAATCCAATTGTGCATCAACAGGGACAACAACAACAACAACAACAACAACAACAACAACAACAACAACAACAACAACAACAACAACAACAACAACAACAACAACAACGAGGTACCCTCACAGAGTCAGCCTTTAGAAAGAGTCTCCAGTCTTATCGTATTGTAGATAGTAACAACACCGTTGGCCTTCTCGATTTCATGACTGCTCAGAGAGATGCAATCAGTGACATTATAGAACAAAAAACATTGAACGAAGGTCCACAAAAAGTTCAATTCAGTGCGAAACTATCACTTCATAAAGAAGCGCGCGACAGCGGAGAAGCATCGGATATTGATATCTACGCCAATTCTGAAATGACCCCTGTTCATCATCGATTGTCTAACGAAACGTTTTTTCACATGGTGGAAAAGATGCTTACTGTACTCTTCGTGTTCGCATCTAATGGAAGTGGTTGGATTCTTCAAAAAATTCTGTGGGTTGATTTAAAATTCGCTAAATTTTCGCCAATACGTGGTTCATCTTTTATTGAGCTGCCCCTCTGTCTTCGCAATCAACGGTATTTACTGAATATACGCAACCATGATGATTTCGAATGTTTCAACTACTGCTACACCGCATGATACCACGAACTGCACGGACCAAACTTAGCTGACCCTTCCCGAGACATCAGAACACAATTAACTAACCCGGCTACATATAGGAAACCTGAGGCTACCAAACCCCGTGGTGAGTTTTCTATGCCCATGGGCTTTCACGATATACATCAGTTCGAAATCATGAATGACGTGCAGGTCAATGTGTTTCAATTTTCAAAAGGAGACCTCCTTCCTATGTACCTTTCTAATAACAGAAACATCGAACCAACGATTAATCTTCTACTCCTGTTTAACGAAGATGTACATCATTATGTTCTTATCAATAACCTCATTAAACTGGTATGCACTGTGAAAGAAAAACAGTTCACAAACAGCTTGCGTCTGTGCAGGAACTGTTTTGCTTTTTCCCACTCTGAAGAGCAACATGAAGTTCACGATGATGCATGTCGAAACCATGCACCAGCAACAATAAAGATGCCCGGCGATAATAAAAATTCTTTCCGGTTCAAAAATTTTAAGGCCCGATGGTTTGCTCCATTTACCTTTTACTTCGACTTTGAGTCGTTTCTAATGCCAGTCTCATCTTGTCCAGCTAATCCGGACGCGTCTTCAACTGAAGTTATCGAACAACACATACCCTCCGGCTTTGCTCTAACTTTGATTGAGAACGGTTTTTCAACACCAAAAGAATTCGTTATCGACAGCTCCGAAAACTGCATGACAAATTTCATTAAAAAACTACATGAGATGGCGCGAGAAGTATACTTTTCAAAGAGACGCTTTCCGATATATTTGGGACAACAAGTATCAAATCGAAGTAGTGTAGTTGACTGTTGGATATGTGAAGAACCTTTCGGACCCGAAGATACAAAAGTGTTGGACCATTGCCATCACCGCGGGGATTTCCTTGGTTTTGCACATGAAAAGTGCAACTGGATAAGACGCACAATCAATTTCACTCCCGTAATTGGTCACAACATCGCTAACTACGACCTTCATCACGTATGCTTGGCACTTCGAGAAATTGAGCCATCAACAACAATAAACGTCATCCCATCTACAGATGAGAAGAACATATCGATGACGTTCGGTGTCCTAATCAAAACAGTCACGGGGAGAGATGGAAAAGTCAGAAAAATTTACGAATATTTACGTTTCATCGATTCTTTCAAGTTTTTAACTACATCCCTTGAAAAGTTAGTTGCTAACCTACCCGCTTCGGCTTTCGCAATTTTCGATTCAATGTTCGATAGCGATCAGTCAGTTGATGCTCTAAGTTCGATTAAAGAGAAAGGAATATACCCCTATTCGTACATGACTGACCGTTCAAAGTTCGCAGAAACAGAACTTCCCCCACTCGAAAAGTGGAAAAACAGCTTAGACAATGGAAAATTGCAAATTACAGAGGAAGAACTACAAAAAGCAAAAACTGTTTTCGAGACTTTCCAATGTCGTAACCTTGAAGACTACCATAACTTATATCTGAAGTGCGATACACTTTTGCTTGCGTGCGTGTTTGAAGAATTTCGAAGACTGTGTATGAACACCTATGGACTGGACTGTGCACATCACTACAGTGCCGCAAACCTCGCTGGTGATGCATTTCTCAAAATTTGCCGGGCCAATATTCAATTGTTGACAAATCGAGAACATCTGGAAATTGTTGAAAATATGATTAGAGGAGGTCTCGCCTCGGTGTACGATGAACGTTACTTCAAGGCGAACAACAAGTACATGGAGAATTATAACAGTGCGCTCGAGTCTACTTTTGGTTTCATGGTAGATGCTAACAACCTGTATGGTGGCATCATGAAAACAGAACATCTACCCGTTGGTGACTTTTTGCTGGTGGAAGTCCCACTCGAGCAGGTACTCAATACACCAACTGATTCTCCCATAGGTTACATCCTTGAAGTAGATTTGACGTACCCACACAATATACGAGACCTCCATCGTGATTTCCTTCTCGCGCCAACAAAGGAAATAGTACCCGATGAGTGGTTGAGCACTTACCAGAGAGTTGAAGTTCAATGTCAACATGCCGCGGTCATCTGTCCCCAAGTTACTACAAACCGTTACGGACAAATGCGGTACACGCTCCATTACCGGAATCTTCAACTTTATGTACAACTTGGTCTGGTTGTTGACAGAGTACATCGCGTGCTCCAATTTTCACAAGAAAACTGGATGGAGCCATATATCAGACTAAACACGGAAAAAAGACAGACCGCGCGGAACAAATTCGAAGAAAATTTGTTCAAACTTATGAACAATAGCGCTTATGGTAAAACCTGTGAGTCAAAAAGAAGGAAAATGAAACTTACCTTAGCGCAGAATGCAGATCAAGTGCTCCAGAATGTCTCACGCTTTACCTTCAAGACATTCAAAATTTTCGGCGAAAATTTAGCTGCTATCACGCACGAGCCAAAGAGAATCTTTTGGGATAAGCCAACAATTGTTGGCGCGACAATTCTAGAATTAGCTAAATTTCAAATGTATAGGTTTCACTATAATATAATGAAGCCGCATTTTGATTGTCGCCTGCTATATTCTGACACAGACACTCTTTTATATAAAATTCGATCTGACGATTTCTACAAGGAATTAGCAGCAAAACCCAATATTTTGTCGGAGTTTGATTTTTCAAATTACCCTAAGGAGCATCAACTTTTCAACAACAACAACAAACTCGTCGTTCTCAAATACAAAGATGAATTCGCCGGAAAACTCATCGACGAGTTTGTTTCGCTGAAGCCGAAGTTATATTCCATAACTTCAACAGGTAAAAGAGATTTATGTTCATTTATAACTTTTGTGTTATTATGGTTAGTCATTATCACACATACATCACACTAAACTTTAAGAGAAGCAAGCAAGCATTTCTTTGAAAAACTTTCTGAGGACAAATTGATAAAACTTCTCGCAACTTTTTTGTATTTAGATTCCCGAAAAATCTCTGCAAAAGGTGTTACCAGAGCTGCCAGGGAACAATTAACGCACCAGAAATACAAAGACGCTCTGTTCCTCTCATCTACACTACAAACACCGAACAACAGAATTGTGTCAGACCGTCACGTTCTACAGACTGTTTCAATTAATAAATTGTCCCTGAGTCCCTTCGATGACAAACGTTTCATTCTTGAGGGCGGTATAAAAACTTTGCCGTACGGTCATGCCGACGCAATTGAAGCCACTGATCTTGAAAGTGATCCAGAGTGGGATGCACCGACGCAAGATGAAATCGAAGATCTCTTTGGGGAAGAATGGGAAACGGATAATGAGTCGGACAGCACGCTCCCTGCTTCTACTGAAAGTTGGCAGCCACCCGATCCTGCCCTTGAAAGTTGGGAGCCACCTGATCCCGGATTCAACAGAATAATAAACGAATCGGACTTGGATAGTGACGATAATGTCGATTTTGAGGCAGTAATTGACGAAGAATCTCCAATCAATTGTCCATTCATAGATTATGAAGCTGTTGAATCTGAGGACGGAAGAGAAATAACCGATTCGGAGGAGGAAGAAGCAATACCACCGCGTAAAAGGGGTCGACGCACATAAAAAACAGCAATTTTCAGCCTTATTTTTACGTCTGTAATTGTTAAGATTGTGTTTTATGATTTATATTTCAATTAAAACTGTTTAACATACTCTATTTTATCCCCATTTGTATATATTTTCCCTATGACACTTCAAAAAATTTAATTATTTGCATTTTTTCGTTCATTTCGTGCTAATTTTGTTGTAATTTTTCGTTAAAAATGGCTCCATTTTTGTTCAAAACGCATTTCAAAACTCTAACCTACCCGTGCTTAACACTGGTTTCAGTAACAACGCGTTTTGTCGTGATTTGTAACCTTTCGATTGTACAGATTTTGTGTTCAGTTTTGGTTCAATTTCTCAACCCAAGTTTGTGTTGCTTAGCTAAATTTCAATTGCTAGATTTGAGCAAATTGCGTGGTTTGGTTCTACAGTAAATTCACAGTTTATATCCAGTCTTTCTGATAAGTCTAAATATTTCACTCTTTGATAAGAATAAATAATTCCCTCAAAGGAGGGGGGAAATGTTTGGATAATAATTCGGCATAAACCGAATAATTCCTTCAAAAGCGGGAAATGGAGGGAGAATAGGTTTGGATAATAATTCGGCCGGAAGGGAGCTGTCCCTGCATGTAAAAGGTTGGGTTGTCCTATCCCATGCAAGAGGTTGGGTTGTCATAGCGCATGTATCGGGTTGGGTTGTCCTTCCCAATGCAAAAGGTAGGGTTGTCCTCAGGACAACCCTATCTCTTACATGGGATGACAGCCCCCCCGATCTTCCATGGTGTATACGTTACTACTTATATATATATATATATATATATATATATATATATATATATATATATATATACATATATAAATATATTTGTATTTTATATATTTGTATTTTATTTTTGTATTTTATATATATATATATATATATATATATATATATTTGTATGACTCAAAACAAAAACGTGTACTCCAGGAGGAACCCAAAATCTATGCACATAACATACCAATCATGTATTCTAATTAATTTCTGCATGGCTAAGTACTACAATTGTGCTAACTATGTTCTTCTTACGGGACTCAAGTTAATTCAAAAATCAGCTCAATATATTTTTTTATCCGTCTTAGAGCCCACGACCGGTCGCTGAAAAAATCCCACGGAAAAATCCCCACTTCATTTCAGATAGGAAATAAACGTTTGGCCATGCCTCAGCGGCCCGCGGGACTTGAAAAGAAACTATCACAGCCGATCAAAATAACGAATTAACTAAATCAATTTTAATATGGGGGTTTAATTCCGTCGGCGTTTATTTCCTAAACAGAATAATCAAGGACTGCACGTTAATCCATCCACTCATGGAAATTGAATTTGGTCAGTAGTATAAAGCGTTCATGATGAGACCAGGATTGCAAAACCTTTTAAAAATAAAACTGTTGAACAGGAAACATATATTTGATCTGTGGTGGCTGAGCTTACTAATTCAACAACCAAACTGAATAGCACTCCAAGGCCATTTTAAGCAGTAAAGTTAGAAAAGCATGACAAGCAAAATTTAATGCTACATTCTATCGAACCCATATGGATTTGTTCACTTCGTTCAACATTTATATTTAGTAACTATCATTAGTTTGTAATCATCATAGATGAAGTTAAACTCAAACCTGAACTACGTTAATATTGCCACATAGTCACGTGTTTACAATCACACAGAATTTAGCTCAAACGGAGTACGAAATACCCAACTTGGTATGCCAGATTTGATAAATTTGCGATTTTCTTGCCAATTCAGAGAGTGCGGGACACCGTATAAGGTATCTCGAACCCCAATTTCAGTGTATTCAGAGAATATTAGGACATAGTAATCTACAACCAATCAGAGATGCTTATTTGACATGTATGGAAGTATAAATAGAGCTTGAAAAACTAGCAAAAATCAGTGGAAATTTGCAATTCAGGACTAATTGGGTATCAAGTAATGCAACTGGGCGTTGTAAAGTTTTCCTTGTCTTTGATAGGAGAGCAGCCGTTTCATGATCTGCATAATTGCTCAAAATTTTGAAAGATGCTGACTTTCCTAGTCTTTTTTACTGGCAAAAAGACTTTTCCTCGCCTCCTCCTCTAAACTGTTCGATCAAGAGAATAAATATGGCTGTTAGCAGAAGTTAGCTAATGTTTGATGGATAATAAGAATGTGGGTACCTGAGGCATATTCATGTCATCAATGAACACCATCAGTCTCTTGCCAGGAGGAGGTCCATAGGAATCCTTAGTCCTCTTCTCCACATTCGCCTCCAAATTCCTCTGCACGTCCATACTTGTCGTCCTAGAAACAATAAACACTCATAAACATTTCACATTTGAACAGTTTTTAACTTAAGCAGCTACCAATTAGACAAGTGATCACAATCAAGATATTGAAGCCCAAACTCTGCAATGATGATTCTATTTTATATCTGTAGTATTTTGATACCAGCACAAATTGATTATCATGCAAATGAACTTTTTCAATTTTCGCTTTAAAAAATCACTTAATGTCCCAGGTTCAGGTCCTCGTTCAAAAATCCTTATGAAAATACCCATCCAGACCATTTTTGCCTATGAAAATACCCAGGCAGACCAATAATGCCTATGATCCAGATTTTGCCTCGTTCAAATTTTTTGTGCGTTCATGTGCCCGTTCAAAAACGTTTATGAAAAGACTATACTCAAAAACGCTTCACTCAAAAATGGTCTGCGTCATAAACGAGGACCTCAACCTGGGTAGGACTTCTTTTTTCAACAGTAAAATTATTCTTCATTTTACATCGAGCCCCTTTTCAACTGGTTACTATGAAGGATTTCTGTGATTAGATTTTTACCTGGAGCTGAAATTGATATTTAGCAGAAGATGAGAATCAGTGTCCAATGTTTTCAGCCATGCTTGTGTTGTCGCAGTTTTGCTAGTTCCAGATTCACCCACAAACAGAGTAGGTCGCTTGATTTTGGCCTAAAATCAACCCAGAACCTAATCCATCTTCATGATTTTGTTTGGTTGCACTACAAGTTAAAACCGTTCAGAAAACATGCAGCAATCGCAGAGAAATCTCAATTTCAATGTATACGCGCAGCTCTGAACCCCAAGCGAAAAATAAGGAAATAAAGATCTGTTTTCTCGATAATGAAAAGTTTCTTTCTGCCTGAACAAAACATGATAACTTTTTTGTAAAAATATACTGTTGTATTTTGCCACAAGATATAAAATCCGAATATCAATGTCAAATTGGAAATAAAGAGTCAAAACTTTGAGAAAGGGAAAACAGATCTGCAATTGTTGAAATGAAAGAGTGAAAATTCTTCTTAAAACTTCTGGCAACATGTAACTTTAGTGACTATCTCAAAATTTATTGGCGCTATGAACGTTTCCTTACCGATTCGAAGCGACTCTAGAAATCAAATTTCAAAGTTTGAACATTTCTCAATTTTATATTAATTCAATCTGAAAGTGCAGAAATTTCCATTTGTTTGAAAGTAATATATTCAACGCACATAATGAGGGATATTGCAATCGTGGAGTGAAATAACTTACCGTGGACTACACGAACACAAAATGGCATAACTAAAACTGGGATAAAATTTTGTGCCTGCAGAAACATGATTTATATGAAATGAGAGAGCGTAGGCAATTTTATCTTTCATCTATACTCCTTCATATACGGCTCTGGGAAGAAGCATATTTCGGTACCCAGGTTGAGGTGCCAGACCGAAAGTCGGTATGTCCAGACCCTCCCAGATGGAAAGTGCCTACGTCCAGACTTTCCTGCGTTCAAAACTTTTCCTGCGTTCAGCGCGCGTTCAAAAATCCCCAAGTCCAGACTTTCGTGCGTTCCAAAATGAAAATTCGTGCACTTCAAAATTGATAATTTGTGCGTTCATGTCCAATTTATCGTGCGTTCAGAATTATGTCCAGACTTTCATGCGTTCAAAAATTGACTAACTCCGGAATTTTTTGTCCGGAATTTTTTGTGTTCCGAACCAAAGTTCGCGCGCTCCGAAAATTACAACTGTCATAAAAAATTACTATTTTTACTCTTCCTTTTTTTATCTTTTCGTTGTCATTATACTGAGTTTTTTGAATAGCGACCCCACTAATCTTCAAGAGAGATTGAGTTGTCATTTTCAAAGTCTTCTCTTTATGGCTAATAAGTTTCAAGTCTTTGAAATTGTTTTTGAATTACAGCTTTTTCTAATTTTACGGTTCTTTTGTTTCTTCTCTTTCGGTTATAGTCAATTATCGATTTATTATGCTTTGTTTTGTTTGGAGATAGAGTTTGAGCTTCGTTTTTTACCTAACGCTCTTTTAAAATTCAAAATGTCCTATAGTTGTTTGTTTGCAACTCCGCCGTAGCAAGTCCCCAGCCCGGTTGAGAGAAGGAGGGGAACACACCCTACTGGAAAATTTCAAAAAATTGTTCGTTAGTTCAACTCAATTTTGTTCGTTAGTTCAACTCAACTAATTTCAACTCAATTAGTTCAACGCGTTCAAAGCTGTCTATGATCAGAATTTCGTGCGTTCAAAGTTGTCTATAAATCAGACTTTCGTGCGTTCAAAGTAGTCTATGCTCAGATTTTTCGTGCCTTCAAAGTTGTCTATGATCAGACTTTCGTGCGTTCAAAGTTGTCTATGTCCAGACTTTCGTGCGTTCAAAGTTGCCTATTCCAGACTTTCGTGCGTTCAAATTTGTTTATGATCAGACTTTCGTGCGTTCAAAGTTGTCTATGATCAGACTTTCGTGCGTTCAAAGTTGCTCATGTCCAGACTTTCGTGGGTTCATTGGTGTTTCCAGGCCGTGTAATTTTGAACGCACGACACCCCCCCTCGTGCGTTCATTTCGGTCTGGACATATCGAATTTCGGTCTGGCACCTCAAAGGGTAGAGCATACATGAACTACAACATTTACCAAAGACTTAAAATATGAATCGTGCATGATCTTTGCAGATTGATTCAAGTCCGGTTACATTTTGCTCTGGTAGTATGCAAGATTACCTACGAATTTTTGCGTACCATGCAATCAAATATTATAAAAGGATGTACCGAATTATAAGTGCAGAAATCAAAATTGAGCAAATATGATATGTATGATTTGATATTAGACACCTAAAGCAAAAATTCAAAATTGTTTCCCGGGCTGACCATCCAGCTTATTTACAGAAAAAAGTAGAGTATGCAGGTGATGTGATGCAATATCATGTGAAGATGCCTCTGGTTTGATGTATGATGTGAATATGACTGGTCTGATTCACAATCAGAGCTGAAACATTTTTAAAACAGAATGGTCTTAAGCTGACAAGAGTTATACAATAATGTTAATTGGGTGATAATTGAATGATAATAGTTATGAACAAATCAAAATCAGTATAAAATCAGAATTACAATATTACTCTGAAAAAAAAAGACTGATCAATGTATTTTTTGACATGAGCAAATATGATATGTATGATTGAGCAAATATGATATGTATGATTTGATATTAGACACCTAAAGCAAAAATTCAAAATTGTTTCCCGGGCTGACCATCCAGCTTATTTACAGAAAAAAGTAGAGTATGCAGGTGATGTGATGCAATATCATGTGAAGATGCCTCTGGTTTGATGTATGATGTGAATATGACTGGTCTGATTCACAATCAGAGCTGAAACATTTTTAAAACAGAATGGTCTTAAGCTGACAAGAGTTATACAATAATGTTAATTGGGTGATAATTGAATGATAATAGTTATGAACAAATCAAAATCAGTATAAAATCAGAATTACAATATTACTCTGAAAAAAAAGACTGATCAATGTATTTTTTGACATGAACAGAATCTGTACAAGTTTAAAAAGTCTATATACAGTTTCTGGATTTACAATGGCTCAGTACTGCAATGCTTTGAATGGTCAGCCTGGGTTGAATTCAAAAGTGACTGTGATTGCAAAAAGGCAACACTTGTTGAGGTTTGGAGGAAAAAATGAACTTGTCGAAACTACTGTTTCGTAAATGAACTGAATGATATCCTATACAATTCTCGTATGAGACCTTGAAAATTTTGTCAACGATTTTTATTGTGTTAGAACTAACATTGACATCGAGGAGCCAAGTAGATCTGACAGTGTCGGAGGTGGGAACGAGGATGGTGTTGAATTTGACATTGTGGTCATGGACATAACTGGGCACCAGTTCATTCCAGGGAACCCACTTTTTCTTGCTGGGGTGAAAGTGGTACTCGTACACGGACGAGATCACACCTGGGAGGGAAAAGTACGTTGAGCAATTAAATAGATAATAAAAGTTCTCTTGTTCCAGTATTATGAATCCCTTCTCAGTTGATGAGCTATGATAATGAAAATCTTACAGCAAAACAAGATACAAAGTATAAGCGAAAGTAGAAAAAATATATAGAAATGAAAAAACTTGACGGAACTTACATATTTTATAGGAATAATGAGTACTTTGTGTATATGATATAGTATGTAGTGAACTATAGCAAATCACTCTGTTCATTTATACTTGCAGTTGTCTGGAAGTTACCTGGCAGTTCTCCTGGTCCAGCGTACTTCTTCTCATCAGTCGACACTGGCATGGCGGCCATGTACTTGATCTGGTTGTCAAACTTCTCTCTCCCTTCCTCCATCAAACTCCCTCCTGAAATTACACAAACTCATCCACAAAAATTTCACACTCACATTACAGTCTTCTTTTGAAAAACAAGCGACGCTTTCCTTTCTGTATAAATTCTATAACTTTTTTGCTTGCTCAATCAAACAACATATACAATTTTGATTACTCCCCGGGTCAAAAATTCAACGCCAAGAATTGCTAAAAATGTGCGGTGAATGGTTGTAACAATTCAACTGCGTTTTTTTTAATGCTGAATGCTGCAAAAATAAAATTCTCAACACTGAAAAACACTAATACTACAATATTGGGTACTGCCGTGGAAGAAGTAAACGCTATACAGAAGTTCGTACCCTAGTAATGGAGGAGATTTTGGCAAAAATGCATGTGAAACAGCGTTGATCTTTGTAACATTTGAGATTTTAGCGGTGAAGTGTTTATTTTTTGTCTGTAAAAGCAGAAATCATGCGAAAGTTCGGTTTTACCGCATTCATCACTGACAGATGGGGTCACATTGTGGTGAAAAATGTTTCTTTCAGTCGCAATTCACCGCAAATATTTGTTGATAACGAATTGAAAACCTCATCATAACAAATGATATTCTATAATAATTATGAAATGCTTAACTATCTTTCAGGGTTATTACTTCAATTTGTTAGAATTTTTATTCGTTTTGTTTGGTGCTTTCTCAATTGTTTGTTGAAAGGTTGCCATTCAAACCAACAATAATTATAAAATCTTACCAATAGACCAATACATGGCTTCCACAAAGTACATCTCCAGTTCAGCTGGGTCTTGGACATCTTTAGGCACAATTGCATCCAACATCTGGCACAGCTGGATAACCAAATTCAAGTCAGTCAGGGGAATGATAGGCTTGATCGGTTCTCCTTGTCGCCCGTCCACAATTCCTACAGGGAAAATTACTGTACAATTATGGCAAGCGTGAATAAAGTTTGTGTAAACCTGTATCATGTTGAAAGTAAACAGCAAAGTTTTTCCATGTATCTTGAATGCATAAGGGCATTCTACGAAATTTCTTCTAAAAGTTTTCTAACTTGAAATATTCGGCAACGTAAAAACCTTTAATAAGCATAATATTGTAACACAGCCGGCAGATGCCCTGGTAGCAACTTTTTCATATTCACTCCCTGAACTTCCGGTTTTCTTTGATCGCTCACTTATAAAACAAGGAGGCTCGGTAATGTGCGTTCGCACATTAAGTTCCGACCCCGCTCATCTACATTTTTCACTTAATTGTCTACCAAATGAGGAAGAGATTAATAAAATTAACATATCAACATATCGTTCAACAAATTACTACAAGAATAAAAAAATCTACTCTAGAGGGCCTATGAGACCTGTGGCTACCATAATATGATTACCAGAAAGACGGCAATAAAAATCAAATAGTTACAAATACTAATTACGACCAAAACTCCATGTCCACTTTCTGAAAACCACTAATAACAAACCAAAATGGCATCAGATAGAAGTTATACTAAGAAGATTAACCGGTACTTTTTTGGGACAAAAAGTGGGACATTTCTTAATGCGACTTGGCAATAAGTCGACTAAAAATGAGCAAAAGGGGCAAAGTTTATTAAAACATTGCTTTTTTAAAAAGATTTAAACTCGAACTGATTAGAAACATTACGCATCACATGAAATCCTTGAGAGAGTATTTTATGCCTCATTAGAGAGCGACTGAGACCTTTCATTATCCAGGATATGTCATACGACTACAAAAAGAACGAAAAATACAGACAAAAACAAAAAATTTACACGAAAACGATGTCCCTCAATCAATTAAATATTAAGCTGATCACTAAAACCAAAAAAATTTTCGTTTGCATTTTTTTTTCAGGTGAAAACATTTGTAAGTCAAATGACGCCCATTATTGTGATACTGTGAAAAGAAAACAAAAACCTACAAAAAGGGACAAATATGCAAAAATCACGACAATTGATTTTATGAAAACTGGTTGTTCCAAGAAGAAAGACCATTTGAAGAAAATAAAACCGTTATGAAGAGCAAATTGTATTTCAATGGATAAACGATGTGAATTGTATATAGAGATGATTAGCTACAATTTAACAGAATTAAAATTGGCAGATCTCAAAAATCTATCTCTTCTCTTATTAAAAACAAATATTTTTAAAACTCATAGCCAAGAAAAGCTTTCGAATAAAAGAGCAAACAGTTTGTCTTGCAACTACTCGGAAAACTAATTGCGACTGTTGTTAAAGAGACTAAATCATACGACTATAAACATTAACTACAAGCTGAACTAATAAACTTCACAAACAACTTTACGAAACCACAGCTTTGAAGCCATTAAACTTTTAAGATATTATTCGCGAGATTATAACATCTTCATTTGCGTCTCTTTTTATCATCAAAACGTCTTTTTGTAAAACGACTATCACAAAATGACAACAAAATGAACCACAAAAACAGAAAAGTATCTAAACTTCACAAAATTTTTCTGAAACAAATTGTCTCAGCCCTGAAGACATCATTTAAAAAAACTGAACAACAGAAAAATTATTGTTTGATTCAACAAAACATTAAAAAGAGCTTTAAAAAATGAGGCTAATTTACGAAAATGATCAAATATTGTAAAATACAAAAAAAACGCAAACCAGAACAAAAAGGGATAAGTTGAAGAATACTATTACTAGTTTTTTTAGAAATTTAATTCGAAAGTCAAAACAGCCATTAGCTATTTACCAATATCAGTTACTAAGTTCATTTGTTTATCCATAGTTGGTAACTGAGACCTTTATATACACAATATTTGACATATGACAAAAAAAATTAACAGCAAATAAAGGGCATAAATACGAAATAAAGGGCAAAAAACTCTACCAATTTCTGCAAGAGAACGGTGTCAGAGCCCTTCAAACCATATGTTATTAAAACAAAAAAATATGTTTTACGAAAGAAACAAAAACAACAGGAAAAATGAGCAATTATGCACAAAAATGAGAAAACTTTGTATGAAAACTCGTAGTACCAAAAACAAGAAAACCTTCTGTTAACACAATCGGCCATAAAATTAGTTTGTTTTCTATAATGAAGAAAAATTGAACTTTACTTACTGAGAACAAGCAAAATGTGGATTAAAATAATATAAAAAATTGACAAGTTCAAAAAATCACAGAGTTTTCCTCAAAACCACTACATTCAATAACATAAGAGACATTAGTTAACAACCGAATGAATAAAAGAGTTTCACTTGCACCTCCAGAGGAAGAAATTTAGATCTTCGAGTGGTTAAACTTTAAAATCAGACTGCCGAAAGAGTACCAATTGAAAGCAAAAGACAAGAATTCAGTTAAATTTTACTAAAACTTCCTCAAAGCCATAAAAACCCTTGGGTGTTCTGGAAACAAACTATATCTAAACTAGGCCTAAAAATTTACGTAAATTGGAGCAGTCATTAACGGAGCCGTGAATAAAGAATATGGTCAGAAATTAACATTAAACAAACTACGAAACTAAGAATCCATGATATTGTCGAACCACTCTGATTTTGTCGCGCGCTCAGCAAACCGACCAAGTGTTCCAAGTTTTTGCGAATTAGACCAATTGTTGCATGGAATTCTTCAATTAAAAAAAAGAACAATGCATTTTGTATAATTATCGAGTTAAATCTGCAGAAAACGGCAAGGTTTAAATTCCAGAAGGCTTTCATACGGCACCTAATTGAAACTAGCGCACTTTTTGAGTTTAGGGAGTTTGTTTTAAGGTTTCTAGGTCACTAAGTCTGGCAAACTTTAACAAAGTGGACCAAAAACATATTTTGTGCCATTTTTGGTGAAAAAAAATGAATTTTGAAAATTTTATCAAAAATTTCAGCCAAAGAAACTTCAATCAAACAATTCAGCAACACTCTTCTATCTCTAACGCTAAAAACAACAACACTCTGCCGTTAAAAATTTTAACTTATTTTGAATTATATTAGCGAAATTGTGCCAAATTTTAGCAAAAATTACTGAAAATGTGAACAAAAACAGTCGAATGTTCTCAAAACTTTAAACCTCGATAACTCCCTGTAAAAAACGAAAAAATCTTTTTAATTCCGTATTCTACGCTGGACGGTTTTTTAATGATACCACTCACAATTCTCTACGATGAATATATCGATCTTCCAAAATTGACTGAACAAAAAAAACCCAGTTGAGTATATAGTTCCTCCCTGCCCACTAAAGTGGGGGTCGGAACAAATAACAGAAAACCATAAAGCCTCTCCGAGTCTTGAAAAAGGACTTCTCCAATACCCCTCTTCGAGTCGTAAAAAAGAATAAAGCGCCCAAGTAATAGAGGCTGATGGCGGCTATTAAAAAGACAACAGCCTCGCTATCGTTTCCCGGTCATTAAAAAGACCTTGAGAAAAATAGTAATCACGGTTTTGTTCCCACATTTTGGACAAACTATTAAATTTCGGCATTTTTTGTTCGAAGTGCCAAAAATACCTGTATTAAATGAACTATGTACCTTCTATTATGAACGCAATCAGCCCGGGAACATATTTGTCGTAAAACCTCTCAAAGTCTTCCTTTTCTGTCGGATTCGGCCTCGCTTCTACCCACCGCTTCCAGTAAGGCTCGTATCTCAAGTTCTTCGGGTCAACAAACACCATACCACATCGTGAAACAGTAGCTGGTGAAGCGTACTGAAGGTCACCAACTTCGAACAGCAAAGCGCAGTGTTTCTGCAACCGGATTCGCTCACCATTAGCCAAGGTCAAAAGTTTGTTATCGTCCATGACTGAGTTCATGTTTTCGACCCATAAAGCGTCTACATCTCCATCGAAGAGAATGTATTTGCGTTCGTTTTTGTCTGTGGGTTTGTTGATCTCTCTGAATATATTAGACAACAGACCATCTGTCCAATCTCGTGTCGTAGGGTCCAAGATACCGTACAGTTCGATCACACTTTGAGCTGAAAATGCAGAAAATTTTCGTATTTTCAAATTTCTTCAAGATTAACTTCAATCAGATTTGAAGGTGGCCAATTGAATAAAATGTATGCCACAAATGCTTTCTTTTTTTTGAAAAAAAAAACAAAAATTCGAATGACTTTTAGGTTCCGAGAGAATTCTCTTGCAAGTTTTCATAAAAATTTCTTTGTTTTGATGAAAACTTTAAAATCTTTAAAAAAATGATCGAAATGGTTTATATGAAATGGAATATATGATAATAAAACCTTTTGCATTCATGGTGTGAACTTTAGTGGGTATGTTGAGTTTGGTCTGTGACTGGCAGAGGGTGTTTATCACAACTGACTTCCCCCCACAAGTGGGACCCACAATCATAGTGGTGTGTCTTGTCATCATTGTCTCATACATTTGTACCACTTTGTCCACCTGTTATAGTCACAGAGTAACCCATCATCTCATTCTGCTGCAATTATCAGCTCGTTCAAAATCAATGAACATAGCAGGCAGATTGCCGGAATAGCTGCGAAAGAATAGACTTGGTGCCGTATAAGATTGAAACAGATACAGATATAAGTTGAAAAAAGTTATCGACGCCACTCAAAAAGCTATGTAAACAACATTCAGCGATAACTTAATAAAGCCTGCTAAAATTCATTGCGCAGAAGCCTTTTCATTAGGAACCTACACATATTAGTTCCTTTGACCTTAAAGCAATTCAAATTAAACTTAAGTTTTAAAGCGCAAAAGTCATTTTATTGAGTCAGGTAAGTCACGTATGATCAAAATCAAATCTGAGTGAACAAACGCATCAAATTTGCTGAGTGAACAAACGTAAAACGAAAAAGAGCGTCAGACGACGAAACAAAAAACATAGCAGGACAAGTCCTGACGTACAACTCAAAGAATTATCATTGACTAAACAAAAGACTGGACCTACAAGAATCTATGATTGAACTGGAAAAACCATTTCTAAAATAATAAGATCAAAAAATTTAAAAAAAAAACAAAAAATCAAAGTTAAAATGCAGCAATCTTTAATCAAAACCATAAAACAAAAAAGTAAAAACAAGAAAATCAAATCTGTTAAAATATGATAAAATCTGATCAAATTTTTTCATAAAATGAGATCTGGAAATAACTCTCTCCCAAAATTACTTCATCAAAGCAATTAGTACCTACTAAAACCACTTATGAGAATTTTTAAAAAATACTTGAAGCCAAATCATGAAAAACTAAGCTCTTACAAACAACTGATCAAAAAACTGGAAAAAGTTAATAAATTTTTTATATTACAGAATTAAATAGATCCATTCAACAAAATTTTATTCAGCCAATAGGGTATCCACATGCTAGCAAAACAATAGGCAAGTCATAATAGGCTAAGAAACTTTTCTAAAAAAAAACAGAAAGAAGAACAAAAAACTGCAAACAATTTTAGAAAAACAGTTTCAATTTTCGCCATTTTTTGTCATATTTCTCAACAAAAAATGCTTCATAACACAAAACTGTAACCACTTGTTATCTAAAATTTGCTCATGTAATAGGGGTCTTTTCAATACCCATTTACGGCAGTAAAACAAAACAATCGTCAAAAAAATCTCAAAAATTAGCCAAAAATCAGCAAAATACATGAAAAACATCATAATCAGCATAATATTCATATGAACTTCGGGAAACCTCCAAACCGCAAACAAAACAAGCCTAAAATTAAAACAAAATCATAATCAAACCTCTTAACCAAAAATTGAAAAAAAAACTGCTTTAAAATGCCGCACGTGAACAAAAAATTTCGCTCGCTTAGAATTTTTTTTCACAACTCAATTTCTCGCTCTCTAGAAAACAGCGATATCAACAAAAAACCCTCTCTTTTCGCTCGATTTTTCATTTTGTACAGCAACAAAATCACTCCAAATTTTTTCACGTGTTTCATTTCCTGCTTCAAAATTTACTCCAATAAAATTGATTAAAAAATGGACTTCTCCAATACTCCTCCTCGAGTCGTAATAAAAAAGACAGCGTCCTAATACAATTCAAACTCTTTGAATTGTAAAAAACCAAGATCATCGCAATATAGCTCCGTTCAGCTTACAGCTTTGCAGCTATAGACACATCTGCTGGCTTTTTTTTGAAACAAATTTTGCTGTTGAAATCATTCAGCCCCTGATCATCTTAAAGGTAAAAGGCACTCCAAGCAAAGACATGATAGAGGAGACACACACACACACATATATATATATATATATATATATATATATATATATATATATATACAACGTTCTATGTGTTTAATCTGCACTAGAGAACATAGCCGGCAGATTGCCGGAAGGTAGCCACGATAGACGCTTGTGGCCTACCATGAATTGAAACAACTAAAGAAATAAGATTGACAGATCGACCACCAGCTTTTTAATAGACCACTAGGCTTTTTGGGTTAGATTTGGACTGTAATTTTTATGAGACACA
Source organism: Convolutriloba macropyga (assembly GCF_964194025.1). NCBI lineage: Eukaryota > Metazoa > Xenacoelomorpha > Acoela > Convolutidae > Convolutriloba > Convolutriloba macropyga. The sequence goes on along the minus strand of NC_134478.1, from coordinate 28,356,920 downwards.
ATTGCTCTCTAGGGAAAAAGCTCTAATGGAGTTTTTTCAAAATTAATATTCGATATTAAAACTCTAAGATATTAAGACTCTGTTACTCAGAAATTAGGGCATGTAAGTTTGGCACTACTTAGATGCACACTATTGACCTTCTATTAGTAAATTTTCATTAAATTTAAAGTTCCATAAGTGAGTTCAGAAGTCATTTTTTGAGTAAGGTAAGTCAAGCAATTGACCTAAAAGCAGAAATGACTATTGACCTTCTATTAGTAAATTTTCATTAAATTTAAAGTTCCATAAGTGAGTTCAGAAGTCATTTTTTGAGTAAGGTAAGTCAAGCAATTGACCTAAAAGCAGAAATGACGTCACAAACACAAAATTTAACTGCAACGCAGTAGAAGTCACTGAAGTCATTCCAAGAAGTCAGGGTAAGACAAAATAAAAATCTGTTAGACGATAAAAAAAATTAGAAGCGCAATAATAGCCGCCTGGAATTGCTGACGTGGCTATTAATAATATCAATTAGTTCTTTGTCTGAAGTTGAGCTATTGAGGTGTACCTGGGTGTCAAGTAGGACATATCTGTTCTCTTGAAGTACAGCCTCAACTGCATCATTGAATGAGGGATACCTCACTCGGGGACAGTCTAGCCCAGGGAACAGGTCATTGATCAGACCCAGGAACAGAGGCACGTCTTCAAACACAAACCTACAAAACACCAACACTTTTTAACAAATGAACAAAAGAAAGAAATTCTATTAGCATTACATTTTTTGTTGTAATTTTTGGACATGAAAATTTGCAAATTTGCATAAACTTTAAAAATGGTAATCTTTAACACTTGTGCATGAAGGAGAAACACAAGGAGAAATTTTGAAGACACGATTGTGAGGGAGGGTTTTTGGGAACAAACAAAAGGCAAAGACTCAATTGCGTGGGTACCATGGTGATTTGTGGGTCTAAACCCGATCGTAAAACTTTCTGAGAATCGACTAAACTTAGAACTGATTTCAATCATGAGTTCCCCAACCAACCATACCTTAACTCATTAGTATAAACCGATTTAATTGATAACTAATTTTTGAAAAAAAATGAGATGCAGACAGCTTCTCGATTAGTTCTGAGATATTTGCATAAACGTTGAGAATGGTAATCTTTTACAATTCTGCATGAAGGACAGATGAAATCAAGTGAAGCCATGAGTTCATTGACTGTATCGCGAATCAACAACGTAACAATCCCGGGCCGAGGATTTTTCCCAAAAATAACGGGGAAAAGAGTGTAAAGAGTGTACAAATTTCTGTATCAGTTTCTGTGTAATCTATCCTGACTGTAACTTTGTTGTGTGTTGTGCCATTGATTGAGACTAACTTTGGCATGTTCATGTCCCTTAGTGCCCTCATGAGCACAATGTCCTCAGTTAAGTCTGGTGAGCCTCTCTTCAGTTCTCCCGCCATCACCAGCACAGACTTGAGAGCACGCAGACCAAAGTCATAATGGTGTTGCTTTGACAACTGCTCCTTTGCCAGTTTGTACAAAACTGTCATTTTTGTAGCCAGCACCTGTTGAAACACCAGTTCCTGTTTACAACTTTGAAACTAATATGCAACCTTAATGTTTAGCCAATGTTTATGAATGAACAAACTGCCAACCTATCAGATGGTCTCCAAGATATCAGCCAAAAACGTCACTTTTTCGATCGCCACGTTATCTTTTTTTAAACCCATCAAAAATGTAGTCAATTTTAAGTTTTCATTGTTTTAAACCTATAAATTTTTAGCTCCCTGCTTCCACAAAAAAAAGAAACACAGCAGCATTTTTTTTCTAAGACTAAAACAATTTTCCAGCAATATAAACTGCGACTACCTTCTTACCAAACTTGTGGGATCTTTTTCGTTTGTGCCTCACAGCTTAGTGGGCCCATATTATGTGCACCCCCAGACGCACTTGCGTATTTTTACATAATATATTTTTACATAAAGGGTGCATAACGTACTGGTGGGGGGCACAAACGTAAAAGATCCAATTTTTGAATAGATCTTAAAAATGAAAACTTTTTTTGAAACAAGAAAATTGAAAATTTAACCCAGGGGTTAAATATTACAAGTTTATAATGTTCTATACAAAATTAGTACAATGTTAAAAATCAATATTAGTGGTTCCGTATTTTTAAAAGGTAAAAATAACTTTTGGAGCCACCAACGTTCTTTTCCAACGGTACAAGTTTGAGTTGTTGGAGCAGACGCTGTTTCAACATGCGTTTAAATTGTGAGCGTGATCTGATAATCCTGACTTCACGCTGAAGTTTATTCCATTTTTGGATGCTTCTTTTTTGTAATGATCGACTGCTCGCCCTTAGGAGAACTAGCTGTTCAGTTCTGTTGTTTTTCTCACTAAGACATTACCAATAAAAAACTCTCAGTTCTGTCTGATTTCAATGATGAAATATTATTCCTAAGTTTTAAAACACTCATTTGGCTTATTAAAAGTTCTCCAGGCAAAATGTCAGATTTTACAAAGAGATCTCTATATCTCTCAAACTTTTTTCTCATATAGCAAACTTTAATTCCCCAATTGATTTGTCGATGAATTCGCAGAGAGATTCAGGTTCTGAAAAAAATAGAGCACTGAAAGTTAAATGAGAAAGGACTACGGATTTGAATAGCATCAATCGTGCTTTCAGAGCTAACTGATAACTAATAAGTGACATGGACCTAATCGCTGTGGCCATATTTGATAGACTTTGTTGAGTTGTACATGAAAATTTAAATGAGAATGAATAATTATACCTAAGTTTCTGCAGTGACTTTGTGGCTTAATTTCCTGTCCCCAAAAAACTATTGGACCAAAATTTTCATTTTCTTTCGAGTCGCAAAAAAGTTCAGTTTTACCGGTATTCATATTTAATTTGTTTTGCTTTAGATAATTATCTGTTTTCTCCAGTATTTCAGAAACGCATTTTTCCAGTTCGGCGACATTGTTTCTGCTAAAATGGAAACTTGTGTCATCAGCAAACTGAACTATGTCGAGTTTTCCTTGTACCTTTTCTCGAAAATCATTAAAATAGAGAAGAAAAACTAGTGGCCTTAAAACCGTTCCCTGTGGAACACCATGATTTGTTTTCAACCATTCTAAGTAAACGTCATTTATCTTAACACGCTGCTGTCTGTTTTTAAGAAATGAAGCAAATAAATCAACTGCACTTTCTGAAAAACCGTAAGCTGATATAGAAGTTTCTAATGCAACATCACTAATCAACTATTAAACATAGTCCGCTGTTTATTACCCTGGCAATGAGGAATCCTTCAGAGAGAAGCATAATCTCACAGATCTGTGTCAGATCTGGCACAATCACCACCACTGGTCGGAACAGGGCCTTCACTGACTCGGGCAACTCAGTCCTGCCCGCGTAGCCAGGGTTCATTGTGATGAAGATACCTGTGAACACAATAACAATTTATAACATTCCCATCTTTTTTTTTATTTCATGCCCCCCCTCCAGCTAAGTGGGTTCACATTATATGCTCTCAGACGCACGTGCCATATTTTAACAATATGATTTACCATGTAATCGCACATGCTCTGTAACTGGGGGGTGCATAACGTACTGGGGGGTTGGGCACAAACGGAAAAGATCCCGAAGTTCAATAAACAATCTCCAAGTTGCATAGTGCTACAATTTGTCTTCATAACACCAAGGAACTTATATGTCTTGGCACGTCGCGTTTTTGGAGATGCAATTAGCCTGTGTCATGAATAACCCTTGGCGTAAAACAACAGCTCCTGAAAATTGTAAAACCTACAGGTGTCATGTGCGCTATATCCGAAAAGCTGATAAAAAAAATTTTGTACCGATGACTGTTTTTTTAAAAAAACAAAACTGCCGAAATTGGAAGCTTTCTTGCATATAATTGTCAAAATTGGGTTGCTTACCAATTCTGGGATCCAGCGAGATTTCGGTGCCTTCGAAGTTGAATCTAGAAGACTTGTTAATCAGCGCAGTTTGAATCACTTTGATCTGGGTGGAGATTACAGACAACACAGCTGCCTCGATTCGGTTGAATTCATCGAAACAACCCCAAGCTCCGCACTGGGCTAACCCAGAGAAAATTTTGCCTACGGCTTTGAAATCCATTCCTTCGCCACAATTGGTGACCACACAAAGTAGACCTAGGGCTTTGGCGAGATCTTTCGTAGTCTCTGTTTTTCCCGTTCCAGCTGGCCCTGCTGGTGCTCCTCCGAGGTACATGTTAAGGGCCTGAAACAAGACAAAAAATGCACTTTTTTAAAGTTTATCACTAAAAAGAAAATTTCTTTCTCATTTCAAACAAAGAATTTGTAATATAGGATTTTTTTATTCCATCAGCAACAAGCATTATACCATTCATTATACCATTCATTATACCAGCATTATACAGCATTATACGATTCATATACCATTTTAAACGATGTTATATAGTTACGCAAAACGTGTAAACAAGTTAATTATATAGTGAAAAAGGCTTTCATTTTGTAACGAATTCACAGATAAATGTAACCCATTTTCTTAATTTTGAACACTGTAGTAAGCCTAATATCTTATTGCCCGTTTTTTGGGGATTACTTGAGACCCAATTCAAACAATTAATTGTTCTTGTGAAAAATGATATGTACAATCGCAAAACTGCCACTTGTGCTTTTAATCCTCTTAAACAGCTTAAAATTTCTTAAAATAAGTCAACAATTGGGCTTTCATAAAATTCGTTCTTGCTGGCACTATCTTAGTTGTTTCAAAAGAATTCCTTATAAGGAAGAAACTAGCTATATATATCGTGGAAGTTAGTTACAAAAGATTGTCCCAAGTTTTCACGCTAGCCCTCAAAACACGCATGGTAAAAAGTGATAGCACGTTTACACAGTTTTGAGGCATGTTTTAACAAAGTTAGCTTAGTATAACTCATTGCCGCACACACCCACAATTCTAATAATAAAACATGGGTCGTATAAAAGTCAACAAAAATTGAGTCTGTATACTAAATTTTTTGGATATTGATCACGTAATGAGCAGATTTTCAGAAAGACGCTTAGTGCAAGACTGTACGCAGCACAACAAATTTTTACATATCGCTCAAGTTTTTCGATAGATTTTTTGTTTTGAGACAAGAAGATTTTAAGAGTAACAATTCCTCGAAGCTCAAAGCGAGGCATTGTTTCCGTAGCAACATTGAAAACAACTCTTATTTTCTGTGAAATAGAAAATGAAAAGAATTTCATACTTTTCTAAATACACTTGTACCAGATGAAGAACCACATGTATTGTCAGTTCTTTTTCTAATATAAAATTTTTTTTGTAGAATCAGAAAATTAAAAACAACGATCAGACGAAACCATAACTTAACTTGAAGAAACACAGAGTCATTTGCAGAAAATTGGTTCTGTGAGTTCACAAGCTAAACATGACAAACAAATGAGCAACTGGACACGATCAAAGTGATTAGCTTCAGATTCCATTAAAAGAAATTCAGAGTTTAAAATCAGGTAATATTATTATAGATTTTTAACTTTTCAATTTTTTGTTCACCTTACTGATTAAATTCTCAGCAATCAGAGTGTGTCTTGATCAGATAAAATTTTTTCCAAAAAATATGAAGACAAAATAAAACGAAAAAAGTCGAAACTTATGTTTTGTCCGCTTTTGTTTTTAAGCATACGGTTAATTTTAGTTTTTTTTGAAATATCATGTGTCCTACATTCGGGTAATTTCAAGTTTTGTACAAACTAAAGCAAACCAAGCGAAGAGTTTCTTTCTTTCCTTTCAAGGCAATACAATTCGAAGAAAAATTTTCACTCAAACAAGGCTTACGAGAAACGTTTGTCGAAAGAGATAACGTTATATTTTTTTCTTTTCAAAAAAATTATTGTAGTGTTGTTTCAATCTTCGCATACTGTGTCAATTCAACTAGCAGTAAAATGGAAGCAATAATTAAACATAGTTTTGGTTCGTGGTTGCTAAAGTGAAAAAATGATTGTTTCTACTTTGCTAAAGAATTATTTTTTACTTTTATTCGTTGTTTTTGAAGTGATAGAATTGAAAGAGTTTGTACATAAACTTCTTAAAATGCCACTAACAACTAAAGTGAGGTCAGCTGTACAACTGAAGCATCTGATTGAATCTTTGTATCTACAAATTTAATGAAAAAAAAACTTTTTTCTTTCTGTCATCAAGTATTTATTTTTCACTTTTTCTTTTTTGAGGGACTTGTAATAACGAAATCAGCACGATTGTCCAGGTCAGCAAACATGAAAAAATTAAAAACCAAAAGATAAGTTAAAAAGGTATGTCTAATTGCGCTGAAACTACAAGTATAATATGGTTTTTTTAATTCAAAGAATTCATCTAATTTTTCTGATTTGAGCTGTTTATTAATTATGGAGAGCCATCTATACAAGTGGCCGCTTCATTTTTTTCTGTTCACTTGATTTCACCACTCAACAGAAACTTAATGGAGAATTTAATCGAGAAAGTCAATTGAAGCATCTGAGCAATGAACAGAAATAAGCATTAAAAATGTTTTTCTTTTTTCTCCAGAAAGTCAAAATTTTGTTTTTCTGGTCTCAAGTACACAGTAATTGTCCAATTTGTGAATTATCAATTTAGTGATCGATGAGATGTGTGCGTCAGTTTGAGGAGAAAAGCCACCATAAATTTACAAAACTGAAATATTATTTCAAAGAATTTTCTGTTATTCCCCTTTCGTAAATATGTAAATTTAGAATTACGTATTTCAATTTGTTTTGTTTTCTCTTCCTTCTTCAGAAAAGTTGTTCTCAATAGCTTTCTCTTATATCATGAGTATCACAGTTTCCATTTGGAAACTTTTGGAAAAAAAAATCCACAGAGATTAACTTCAAAGCAGCTTATGTTCTTAAAGAATTTTTCGAAGGGTTCAAAGAAAGACTACTAAATTTTAAATGTTTCGTCTTATATTTTTTTTTGATAAATTTTAAGTGCTTTGTGCTTAAATTGTATCAGTATTAAAGTTTGGTGAAAAAATTTATTTTCTGTTGTTTCTTTTTCGCGTTTTGAATACTCGTTTACTATTATAAGTAAATTTATTATAATTTATTAAGTTGTAAATAAACTTTCAATCAATTTTGCTCTGAACAATTTGGTACAATCCATTATATTTTTTTTCTAATTCTCGAACAGATCGTATCAATTTGCGATAGTAGTTCCGGTTTCCAGGTCATTTCCTATACTTTTCGTTAATTTACACCACAATTATTTTTTTGAAGGAATTATGTAAATTAAAAAGCATAACAGGTAAAAAAAAGTTACATGTTAAACATTTCAAATTACAGTTCACCTAGCGTGATTATTTATTACCCAGGTTGAGGTCCAGACACAACATGAGCTATGATCACACCCACTCGAACGCACACCCGTGTGTTTCTAGACCGAAATTAAAAGGTCTGGATAGCAGTTCGAGCGCAAAGTAGTCTGGGTCATGGTCTGATTTAGGTCTGATCAGAGGTCAATTCGGTCTGGATGGTCACTTCGGTCTGGAAGGTCTGATCATAGATCACTTCGCTCTGAAAAGTCTGATCATAGTCTGTTTTATAGTCTGGACATGGGTCTGAATTTGAGTCTGATCATAAGCGCACGATAGTCTGGACCATGGTCTGGATACCGTCTAATCAGAAGTCATCTTGGTCTTAAAAGTCTGATCAGAAGTCAATGTATCTGGAAAGTCTGATCATGGCTCAATTTGGGTCTGGACCTCAACTTGGGTAGTTAAATATAATCATCTCAGCGAGGCTGTTCGTATGTGCTTATTTAATAGATATTAGATAGATAATTGATAAAATTGGGCAACTGTAACAAACTTATAGTTGTGAGTGTAATTGACCTGAGTGAGTGTGAGATAGATCCTGTCTGTGAGTGGGGTGATGACGAGTCTTCCATTGAGTCCCATGTATTCGTACCCATATCCAAACTGGCCAGTGCACTGCTGGATAAACAGCTCATCCTCCTCTCTCATCCAGTAGAATCTCAGCTGGCTCTCCCACTTGAACTCCTTCACGTCCATTATGCTACAATGAAAACGAACCAATCACTATCAGACAGAAGCCAGAAGTGCAAACTTGGAACAAAGAGATGTTAACATCTGATGCCATGATCAGATATAATGTTATCGTAAATGTTAATTGTTTTCAGCCCCATTATTCCAGCCATTTTAATTGTCGTAATTTTATCCGAATAGTAATCATTTTGTAAAACGCATGAAAGAAGATAATAATTTTGTAGGTTAAAGTTGGCTGCGCCACTTTCTATTTTCATTGTACTGTAACAGCTACCCCATTCTTCCTTAGGCATTATTAAGTTTCAATATGTTAATCCGTTTTAGACGCCTTTCCAAAATAATATTAGGGTAATAACCCAGCTTGTGGTATATCAACCTAACAAAGTTTCTACTTCAGTAGAAATTTGGTGCAACGGTAGCATACCTGATCGAGGTTCTGGATATAGTAGGTTCGAGTCCGCTAAGCTCTAATTCTTTGGCAGTATATAGAGCTAGCTAATACCACAGTTGGGTTGTTACGATTGGTAGCAACTCTGTTAGCTTGATATACCACAAGCTGGGTTATTACACTAATATTATTTTGGAAAGGCGTCTAAAGATTAACGGATTAACAAATTGAAACTTAATAATGCCTCAGGAAGAATGGGGTTGGGCTGTTACATCACCCGGCTTAGGAAGGACATGTCCTCATGTCCCATTCTTCGGTTTCCGAACTCGAGGAGGACGATGAGCTCGAAGAACGCGAGCGAGGCTTCCTTTTTATCTTCTTAGGCTTTGAATTCTGACTTCCCCTAAGTAACTGAGAACGCAGAGAGCGAAACTCACTCTGAAGACCTCTGAGATGACGACATGTCGAACAAGACGCAGAGGCAGACACAATGTCCGTATTCACCCCAATATTAACAACCCAGTATGTTAACATACCCACATAGTGTAGTAACCTAACTGTAGTATTAGCTAAATCCATATACTGCTGACGAATTAGAGCTTAGAGGACTCGAAACTACTATCTCCAGAACCGCGATCAGGCATAAAACTGTTGCACCAAAGCTCTTCTGAAGTAGCAACTTTGTTAGCTTGATAAAACACAAGCTGGGTTTTTACAGTACTTTTTATAATCTTCGAATAAGGTTCTATTATAACACTAACAAAAGATTCCTCTTATTTTGATTCAGCTATGTCAACTTTCATATGCTCCAAATTCATTAGATGAAACCCATGAAGATGATAAATTTAAGGAATTAGTTTTAGTATTAGTATTAACATTAACATTAGAATAAAATTTAGCTCCCTATTATATTATTTTCAACTATTTTAGCATGTACAAAATGAAGTTCATTTGAGTGTTATATGCGATTATGTGAAATCTATATAAGTTTATCTAATGATTTCAGATCAAATGAAACAGGTTTATTTTTTGACAACCTGTTTGCAAGTTTTTTCTTCCAATTTTGACAGCTTTTTAGATTTGATTGTGCTGTTAATTACACTTGGCATCAACAGGTCTCACTGGCTCTATATTGAATCCATCTTAAATCTATTCAATTCGTATATAATTGTTTTAACTAATTTCAGTCATTTTTTAAATTTTGCTTTCAATATTGAATTCAAAAAAGTGATTATTTTGGTTTTGTTGGTTTTTATGTTGGTTTTTTGTTGTTCTGCAACTTTGTCTCTTCAATAACAGGTCTATTTGGCTCCGCATTGTGTTCTATATTACTCTATTTGAGTCTTTTTATTCACATGTAGAGCGTTCAACGACATTCTAAAATTAGTCTTCAAAAAAGAAACAATTACTTCCTGGTTTTACCTGTTTATCTCGTTTTTGAGGTTCAAAAGTCAAATGGTCAGACAAAAAGTTGGTGGTACAAACAATCGCACTGATAACCAACCAGCAAGACTAATGTAATTGCTACAAAATTATTTTGAGGGAATTTAACCAGAAAAAGATTTGTCCTATTTATTCTATCAGGTTTACCGCACGCTTCCCACAGTGAAACCTAATTGGTTAATAATGCGCGCAATGTTCGTTCAAAAAAACTAATCGAGATTTGGAAAATGCCATAATTGATCCAAACGTCCAGAAAAGTGGATGCCCGAGAGAAATTAGGTAAAAACTGTTAAAAGTATTTTTGCTCGTTCGAAATACTAGATTTTGGTAACTGAGAACGCAGAGAGCGAAACTCACTCTGAAGACCTCTGAGATGACGACATGTTGTCGAACAAGACGCAGAGGCAGACACAATGTCCGTATTCACCCCAGTATTAACAACCCAGTATGTTAACATACCCACATAGTGTAATAACCTAACTGTAGTATTAGCTAAATCCATATACTGCTAAAGAATTAGAGCTTAGAGGACTTGAACCTACTCTCTCCAGAACCGCGATCAGGCATAAAACTGTTGCACCAAAGCTCTTCTGAAGTAGCAACTTTGTTAGCTTGATAAAACACAAGCTGGGTTTTTACAGTACTTTTTATAATCTTCGAATAAGGTTCTATTATAACACTAACAAATGATTCCTCTTATTTTGATTCAGCTATGTCAACTTTCATATGCTCCAAATTCATTAGATGAAACCCATGAAGATGATAAATTTAAGGAATTAGTATTAGTATTAGTATTAACATTAACATTAGAATAAGATTTAGCTTTAGAATTAACACTCCCTATTATATTATCGTCAACTATTTTAGCATGTACAAAATGAAGTTCATTTGAGTGTTATATGCGATTATGTGAAATCTATATAAGTTTATCTAATGATTTCCGATCAAATGAAACAGGTTTATTTTGTGACAACCTGTTTACAAGTTTTTTCTTCCAATTTTGACAGCTTTTTAGATTTGATTGTGCTGTTAATTACACTTGGCATCAACAGGTCTCACTGGCTCTATATTGAATCCATCTTAAATCTATTCAATTCGTATATAATTGTTTTAACTAGTTTCAGTCATTTTTTAAATTTTGCTTTCAATATTGAATTCAAAAAAGTGATTATTTTGGTTTTGTTTGTTTTTATGTTGGTTTTTTGTTGTTCTGCAACTTTGTCTCTTCAATAACAGGTCTATTTGGCTCCGCATTGTGTTCTATATTACTCTATTTGATTCTTTTTATTCACATGTAGAGCGTTCAACGACATTCTAAAATTTGTCTTCAAAAAAGAAACAATTACTTCCTGGTTTTACCTGTTTATCTCGTTTTTGAGGTTCAAAAGTCAAATGGTCAGACAAAAAGTTGGTGGTACAAACAATCGCACTGATAACCAACCAGCAAGACTAATGTAATTGCTACAAAATTATTTTGAGGGAATTTAACCAGAAAAAGATTTGTCCTATTTATTCTATCAGGTTTACCGCACGCTTCCCACAGTGAAACCTAATTGGTTAATAATGCGCGCAATGTTCGTTCAAAAAAACTAATCGAGATTTGGAAAATGCCATAATTGATCCAAACGTCCAGAAAAGTGGATGCCCGAGAGAAATTAGGTAAAAACTGTTAAAAGTATTTTTGCTCGTTCGAATTACTAGATTTTGGTTTGCACCATTATTTAATAGAGAATGTATAATTGGATTGAGACATATACCTGTCTCTGACAAATGTGTCCACAATATCTCTCGCGTGAACTTCAATAATGAGAACAGTGTTGAACTTTGCCCGGTCGTTTCTATCCAGGGGGGATCTCACTTTCACTACCAAATCATCCAGCTGCTTCGTCAACTTCTGCGCGTATTGCTTCAATGCCAGTTTTTGGCCTTAAACACATATAAATATATGAATGTTTAACTAACAAGAGACCGCCATTAGAAATGCATTTGGTTTCAGAAAATGGCAGATAAAAAAGTCAGGTCCAAAAAACGGAGTTCAAAAAATCTGGTCCCAAAAAAAGCGAGCGTCAAAACAGGAAGGCTGAGAGTTCTCAAATCTAAGATCCAGACTGAAGAGTTGCTTAATTCTAAGAATTCTGGTACACCAACGTCTGCATGGGTTGGATTTCTACAAATTTTAATGTGAATTTTTTTTGAAAGTTCTTATTTCGTGCGTAGATATACTGAAATTGTAAATTAACACACTGTAGATAGCATTTATAACGCGATAAAAATAGAAAGAGTAATGAAAAATAACTGCCACCCATTTACCGTGAACAGTTAAAAAACGATGCGAAATTACAAAAAATGATTTTAAAATGGAGAGTTAAGCGAACGTAATGTTGGAAATTTTTTGTTTTTGACAAAATAATCATAAATTTAAGGTGTGCTTGGTTGGGGAAATCATGGTTTAAATCATTTCTAAGTTCAGTCAATTCTCAGAAAGTTTTCTTGCGATCAACCTTGTGCCCACAAATCACCATGGCGCCCACGCAATTGAGTATTTGCCTTTTATTTGTTCCCAGAAACCCTCACAATCGGGTCCTCAAAATTTCTTCAAAATCAACCCACACAATCGGGTTGAACAGAAGAAATGAGCATTGTCCCCACTCATTGGGTGACAAACAAGTTCGCGCACAGCAATAACTGGGCAACTAAAATTGGGTGAGTCAATACTGTAAATTAACTATTGTGGGGCTGAAGGTGTTGTCGCAGGAATGAGTCTCATAACAGGGGATCTCTGGCGATCAGCATTGTGGCTGAACCTCTCATTAAAGTCACCGAGACTCCTTGAGATAATCGATTGTAGGCAACTGATAAACCAGCTGGTTAGAAGTTTCGGTTATCGGCAAGCAAGGCTATACGTTTCAAAGTTTTTCGGACCAAATCTGAGAAGCCCCCGAAAGATTCAAACGCAAGTGGTACAAACTGGATACGTATTTCGGCACATTTTTGGGCATATTGTTCATATTTCCTATCTTCAGCATTTGTCAGAGCAAAACCACACCTCCTCGCCGCATCTGAAATTAGACTGGGCTGCAGTGGGGAAGTTATGGTTACGTCTAACGCAGATGGTTGTCCCGCTGACCAGCTGGGCAAGTATATGTCTCCTGGCCTTGAGTTATTATCTGGAATCAAATTTTTCTGTTCGCAGACGGGTGATAAGTTTGCGGTCGAGCAAGCAGCAAATATTCTATCCCTCACTCTATCGTGCCGCGATATCATATCCCCCCGACCATGACAGCTTAAAGCGTGATCACCCAGCTTGTCCAGTCTGCCGTTTGGACAGTAAGGGCACTTTCGTTCCTCAATGTATAACGGAACGCCAATCCAATACTTCAATGCGGCTCTGAATTCATTTGGCTGAAGGTGAAGGCCCAGACTAGGGATTGGAGGTGCGGAAAGCCAGGCACCAGATTGAGGCAACGTTAGTGAAAGCAAACGAGCTTTCTCCCGATTTGAAGTCTGATTACCAAGAAGGTCAGAAAAAGCAGCATCGTCACGTGCCTCCTGAATCTTGTGTTGCGTATATTGGCTAATTTCTAGATTCTTCAGTTCTTCCACTGTTTCTTTGAAAATTTGATTGTCTGTAATTTTCTCACCGGTTATTTGTTCCACTAAAGCGTCTGCCTGCAATACTGACCCAACAAACGCCGCTTTCAATTGGTCAATTGCTTGTCTATTTCCAACGCCAGTTTTGCTTATTGGTAGACAAGCCTGCTTCCAAGCGTTGTCACTTATAAGGGTGCCTAACATATTCTCAAATGTTGTTCTCTGAAGCTTGTCAAAATCCTGCAGAATAACAGAGGATTCGTCAGATGGAGTGTTACATCGCAGGGAATATACCATCTTTGGGGCACCAAGACAGCTTCGAAGAATTCCAAGCGCACAATGTGGGTCGTCTAGATACGCCAAGTTGTCGAGCAGTTTTTCTATTTTGTTGACTCTTTTTCTCAAAGATGCAGCAACAAAACTGGGATTGCCGATGGCAGCGCCCAAGATCTCAAGTCCTTCTTTGCTATTTCTTTTTTACTCTATTATCTATAGCGTTCAGATCAACGGGTGACCAAAGCTCACATTTTTTTATTCTGAGCTCTAAGCCGCATCCTTCACCCAAATTTGTCAACAAATTCAATGCTGTGCAAAGTTGTTGGTGGGTACCAGCAAGGATGCCATCATCCAAATACCAATTATGCTGTACTAGATTTGGCAATTTTGTTTCAATTTCTTTAATGATTGGCCACAGAGCTAGTGAAAACAAAAGCAGCCCCAAAGGATCCCCTTGCTGAACTCCCGATTGGCTACTTAAGTATGTGTTGTTAAAATGCAATTGACTGTGTTGTGAGTAGCAAAAAGTCGCAAAAGGGGCAACACTAGGTAAGAATTTTGCGACTGCTTCCAAAACCTTGCTTCTTTTTACCGAATTGAAAGCATTTTTGAAATCAATCTGCAATATTCCGGAATCTTTTGACCTTTGCAGTTTTTCAAAGGAAACTCTTTTTGCATGTACTATGCCCTCAGCACCACCCTTGACTGCTACCCGCAATTGTTTTGTGTTAAGAAGCTCAGCAGCATCTGAATTCGCTTCACGAGCTATGCATTTAGCAATAAGACGTCGAATGACTTCCCCAACAGCGATAGGACGGACCCCACCTTTCAATTTTTTCAATGCAGTTATTGTTGCACTACATAGTATAGGAGCAACGAATTCGGGAAGCTGACCCCTGCAAGCTAAAATGACAAATTTTGTTAAACTAGTGATTGCTCGCTTTGATTGATCAGGGGCACCGCAGTTTACTGCATGCAGCAGATGCTCGGGATACATTTTCGACGGCCCAGCTGCAGTAAATTTGGAGAAAGACTCGATTTGGAAGAATACTGATGCCTCGTCAAATTGATATGCGTTCGTGTTAGCATCTTGATCAAATTGGTGGTCAGGTTGCTTTTCCTTAGGGTGGAGCTTTTTAAGTTCATTCAACGTTGCAGCATTGTCAGGTGCGACGCCGTCAGAAGACAGAACTTTCGCTGCCCTCCCAAACTGCCCCTGCAGACAAAGAGATTTCGCGCGGCTTGCTAAGGCGTCTATTGACTCATTGCTAGTTTTATTTGACTGCTTCATTGAGGCCGCCTCGTACCACAGTGCAGCATAATCACCTGATTTCCATCGCTCAAGTCTGCCCAACAACTGTTTCTCTTGCTGCTATTTGTGTTTCTTGCCACCACGATTAGACGCGCGTAGAACACATTTGTTAATTGCAAAGAGTTTTTTCCAATTTTCTATCCATTGAGCGTGTGAAATGCAAGCATCGATAACGGATGTTAGTAATTTTGACCATCTCACCCGAAATTTTACAGGAATGAACCTTAGGGTAGGGATGTGCTTACTGCTGATGGTTTCCAGATCTGGGAGTTCATTTAGATTTATATCTGTTGTAGCTAGATTTGGTGAACTCGCGGATTGCACAATCTCGTCTATTCGCTTCGCTAAATCGCGTGGTATTTTTTTCACTTTAGACAGTAAAGGCGTAAATTGCGAGTAGGCCCATATTGATTTGGAGCACACCATCTCATCGAAGTTCGGTCCCCACTGGTCATATCTAATTTTAGTTTTTTCAAGATGATGTTCAATAACAGATATCTGGTACAGTTTATCCTTTTTGTCGGGTTAGAAAAGTGTTGTTTTGGGGGGGGGCACTTGAAAGCGGGAAGCGTTGTCATCAATTATTAAATTATTCATTTGCTGAGTCAGTCCCGAAGATAAATTGCATTGTTTTGCCCCCTGACTAAGCTCTCTAGTATTGTTAGTCTCAGCTAACGAAACCTTCTTGCTTTCTCTAGTTTTCATAACCGTTTACATTGAATGCGCAATTGCCTATCAAGTTTTTTTATCCCACCAGATAAAAAAACAAGGGCGGGGGTCGCTTTGGTTAGATCTCATCGGTTTGAGGTCCACACAAGCTGCTGAAGAACCACTACATAATTGATTTGCTCACGCACACATTGCTTCTGATATGATAACAGCCAAAAAAAGTTGGTGGGGGATCAATCTAGGGTGCTCAAGATTCGGTGTAAAATTTGTTTCTATTTTCGTCTTGCTTGTTGAAATCAAGAGAGCAGCTTGAACGCACGTGGAAAACAGCGGAAATTTAAAAATGGATTGATACTGAAAGCTTTTGCAAAAATTTTAGTTTAATTTTTGTCACACTCGATTTTCTTCATTGAAACGAAATTTCAAATGTTATTTTGACCGTGATTGAAAAGTTTTCACTTTTAGTTAACTATATAGATTAACATTTTATATTTTCAATTGATAATTGTCACGCTGTTAAGTGTACGAAGACCTCTCAAAACTCACAACGCTATAAACCATCTTAGTTAAATATTTAATGGTTTCCTTTCTGACTGCCCTTAAAACCTCGTTTTAAAAAAATGCTATCAGATCTCCCTCTCTCTCTCTCTCAAAGTTTTTCTGACAGAGCTTTGTCTGAAATCGAATTACTAAAATCGAATCTTAACTCCAAAAACCGACAATTGTCAATCTTGAAACCTTATTAACCAATACATGTCATAATTAGGTTTAATTGAAGTTATGTTATTGGCACTATTTGTTCAGACCCACTTTAGTTGGGAGAGCAAATATATATTCAAATAGGTTTTTTTTTGTTTAGTCAATTTTGACCGACCGATATATTCATCGTACAGAGTTGTTTTTGGCATCACTAGAAAGTCCGTACAGTGTTAAATACAGAACTAAACTCTTTTGGATTTCGTTTTTTTAGATAATTATCAAGGTTCGACGATTTTGTGAAAATTAGAACGATATCCGTTGTTTTTGTTCACATTTCACAAAATTCTTGCCCAATTTTTTGTTAACTTTGCGAAATTTTTAATTTGTTAACAATAGTGCTATTGACTCCGCCAAAAGACGCAAAGGATGGTTGCTGACTTTTTTATCCGACAATATCAAACAAACTGAAAACTGATGATTTTTTCAAAATTTTGTCTTTTTTTATTTAAAATGGCACCAAATAAACACAAAAGAATGCTAGTTCTACTTCTGTTTTTTAGCAGTGTTCTGGAATAAAAACAAACATTATGCAAAATGAACTTTTTATTTTGATATGTTGACATTTTGTTGCCAAATTATCTAGTTTGGTTGAAAGATTAGCTGTTATTAGTAAACGTGTCAAATTGTCAAGGCTTGTTTTGGTCTGTTCGAGGATTTTGACAACCAAAAATATATTAATTCTATTGAGGCAATGTCTTTTTTAATTACAAATAGAGCAATATAATTGATTTTTTTCTATTTCCATTAATGATCAGAGAACTGTTCAATCAAATTTCAACTCTTACCCAGTCACATCTTTTTGTCAAAATCAGGCCAATGATCATGCTCTTTGTTTTTGGAGAGATTTTTGTGGTTTATATAACTTCAACAAAATGTTTTACTGTTTTACAAATTGAATTTTTGTGTCTGCCCGCACTTATTGTCCTTTTTCCAGTCTCAAGATTAAGTATCAACAAAAACGATCCAGAGGGCTTCCCTAAAATGTATACTTGAACCTAGAACATGCTTTCAGTTGACATCTAACGGCTGTTATGTATTTGAATATGTCTGTTTAAAGGAAATCTCAGTTTACTTTTGTCACTCAATTCAAAATTTTGTCAGTTTTTTATTGTTCTCAGTAAACAGAAACTGAATCTCCCTTCCAGTGAGAGAAAAAAAATCTATTGAGAGATTATTTTAAGTAATTGACCCCATTTCTTCGAAACCATGAATTTTAAAAGAACTTTTCGATATTTGGGTGTTTGCCTATCTTGGCAGTTGGTTTTTGTTTTTCCGATTATCACTTTAATAGCGAGTCACATAACTTTTAAAAGAGAACGCATATGTACATAAAGTTTTTAGTGTAAGATTTTAACGGCTGCACGACCGTTTTCTTGCAACATTTAAATGATTTTTTGATAATGGCTTTTTTGTCATTGCTGTCACTCATTCTGGATATTGGCAGGTCTCAGTGCCTTCATTTTGTGACATAAAAATGGTGTTTCATGGTTTCATTTGATTGCTAATGATATTAAAAAAATTGACTGAAGTTTTTAACTCTGACCCTTTCTGTTTTTTAACAACTTGTTTCCTAGTTTTACTAATGACAATTCCCATCGACGTCTGGCGGATGAAAAAAAAAATGTTATCATTGTTTTTATGTTATGTTATGTTGCTGATGTTTTTATGGCTATGACGCTATGTGCTTGCTGCATTTTTTTTACAAGATATTGATCCCGGTCTTTGCTTCTGGTCATTTTTTGTCCTTTTTTGCAGGGTCACTTGGAATAAAGGGCTTATTGATTTTCAAAAATACCCAAACTAAACCATCATAAACTGTTCAATTGAAAGCTGATCTTTTTAAAGGCTTCAGCAATGTGTTTTTGTAACAATGTTTGTAGAAATTTGAGTTATGTCTGTACACGATATTAATTTGTTGTCTTAAAAATTAGTCTGCTCTAATTTTGGGTAAAATTGGCGCATCAAGTCGAATGTTTTTTCTGATTAACTTCAGTTGAAGGTTTAGGTTTTTAACTTCGGAGATTTTCTTATATTTCTGACAATTTGCTACATAGTCTCAAATGAAAAAGCTCACTTCGTAAATCCAGAGATTTTTTTAAAAACTTTAAACTAGTTTTTTATTAGCGGTGTTTTGATTTTTCAAAAGTCTTTTTTGATTTGAATAATTGGTAATATATATTTTTGAATATTTGACATATTTTGTGTTTTCTAATTTTTTATTTTCGCGTCAAACTGCCCCATTTTATTTTAGTTTTCACTAGCCAGATGATATCATTTAACCATATATGATGGCTTTAATGAACAGCTCGTGGCATTGACGAATTTGGCACCGTTTTCTCCCTAAATTTAACTGAATAATTTTCACTATCTCTCAGTATCTCAAAATTTGTCAAAGTACTATTGTATTCTTACGAAAATTTCTGGATAATGAGAAATTTCAATGGCTCCCTGTATGCGCTTAAAAAAGAGCTGATCCAATATTTTCGGTTGAGAGCTGATGTTTTTTTCTGTCTACTTGGTATCTAGTCTCAGTGACGACCGGCCGGACATGCTATTTTTTTATTGATGCCAATTAAATTTCAATTGATACTATTTAGATTTTTGTCTGGTATCACCTGTTGCCAATTTTTTTCTTACGCGTTTGTAAAAATAAATATTGACTTTGGTCTCAATTAACCGTTGTTTTTGTTAGCTGATTTTGATGTTTTCTTGTATCCTTATCTCATCAATGGCAAGTATAATTGGTTCTCCAAGTTGGCATTATTCAACTCAATTTCTCGTCAACAAATGCTTCCAACGACTCCAATGGAGTCACATAAGATTCTATTTAGTATTTGTAGTTGACAGCTTATGGCTGACTTTGCTTCTTTTATTCTTGTTCTTCTTGACTGATTATAAAGTCTCATTAAGGAAAGGTCACATCTTCTTTGAGGTGAAGTACTTTGAATTTTTTGTCTGTTGTAGTATATATGACAATAGCGTGTACAGTAAATGTTATATGTGGTCATTCGCACGCCTGCTCAATATAAACACCGAATACATCTGCTCATTTGCGAGATAAAAGAACATTTTATATGAGAATTAACTTTAGAAGATCTTGTTGGTTAAGATTGACAATGAAGAAGTTGCAGCCATGTAGTGAATAAAAAGTGAACCTCGATCCTTGTGTTAAAAAACTGCAAAGGGCTGTATTTTACACTTGTGTAATCTGTCTGACCTTTTTTGACTTTCTGGAATGTGTCTTCGACTTCCCATGTCCACCAAATCTGGTTGGTTGCCAGGACTACCATGCCTTGGTACAGCAACATCCACTCCACTCTAAAACATTGCCCAATCAATAAAACATAGCCGCCCGGGTCGAGGTGTCACCGCTAAAAATCGCTAAGAGAAGTCAGATTTCCGGTGAATTTGAGTAAAAAGTGTAAGATTTGCGCTCATTGCGATGAATGCGGTAAAAAAATTAAGCTGTGAAAATTTTTATCACCGCTTAAGCGGTGAAAGAAAATTTTTCGTCGCTACCAGCAGAATGCAGTGAAAAAAAATTTCACCGCTACCAGCAGAATGCGGTAAAAAAATTTATTTGCCTCTACCGGCAGAATGCGGTGAAAAAAAAAGTTTACACCGCTACCAGCAGAATGCGGTAAAAACATTTTTTCACACCTACCAGCAGAATTCGGAAAAAATGAAGCAGACCAAAAAAAGGCAAGACCCCTAAAAGCACTAATTGTAACCAGAAAATCTCCAACGACTGTGAAATTTTAAAAACCACAAAAAACTCGTTAAAAAGGCGCCCAAAACGTCAAAATAAATCAAAATTTTACATGGAGGGCCGACCTATGCTTGGAATGATAGAAAAACTATGAAAAGTACATGTACAAAGATGCATTTGCGTCAAAATAATTGAGCTGGAAATAAAAAATCGGCTAAATACGGCCGAAATGGCAAAATGACAACAATAATATCAAAACTTCACTTCAAAATTCAGTAAAAAGTTAAAAATGGTCCAGACTGTACAGTTTCGTGGCAAGACTAACAGTAGTGCGAAAAACTATTTGAGATGAAAAGTGAGAGCTTTTTCCAAAGAAATGCTAAAAATCACGCAGGTGATCAAAAAATTTTCTCTCAACTAGCATAAAAATTTCGTTCTTAGAACATTGTGAATAAAAAAAATCACTCTAAAAATTTTCTATGCTTTTTACTTCTGCTCAATTGATTGGCCTATTAACTTGTTTTCACGTGCTGCAAATGACTTTGCAACCTCTGATTAGGGAATTAACCAAAAATAGCAGTAAATATCTTCAAATACACAACTTTTAAATTAACTTAATCTTTAAATTTACAAAAATATTTTGTCAAAAAACTGCTAGGAAAAGCAGCATTAGAACAAAAATGACAGGCGTTGCCATTCCATTAATTTTTTATGGGTGCACATCTTTTTCATCGACTTTCTAACATTTGGTTTTGTTTCAACAACAACCTTTACTTCGCAGAGAGAGCAATTGAAATAACAAAAAAATAAGAAATGCTCGGCAAAAGTCACTTGATAAGTGAAAGATTAGCCTAGAAGAAAAGAGCAAAACAGTCAATCAAAAAATTTGCATAGAATAGACACACACGTTTACAGTAATTGCTTCTCATTCGAGGGAAATTAAATTTTATTCATCATCTAAGCTTCTACTTTCGTTGCCTATCAAAGAAAACAGAAAAACATAACCCCTCTTCGAGTCGTAAAAACGTTGTAATTGCACATCTTCAAGTCCTAAGAAATAGAAGATCACGGCAACTAACGTTGGTTGGGTTGCTCTCAAACGATTTGCGGGCGGTTGGCGGTAGCGCGGGGCTCATGCGAGAGGGTGGTCAAACTGTAAATACCACCGTTCACGTCTTGAATTTATGTTTTCGAAATACTGTCGCTAAATCAAATATTTAGAGACTGCACGCAGTAATGCTCTGAAAGAATTTAATGCCATCCAAGATTTTCTTGTTTACAACGTTTTTCAGTATTAAAAGGCAAATGCTCAAACAAAAAAAATACTTAACAAAATTCGGTAGTACGAAAAATCAAAGAAAAAGCAGGACTAATATAATTGCTACAAACTTCACTTGAGATCAATTAACAACCATAATACTGAACAAGGTTTGGAGTAAAGCTTCGCGATCATCAGAGTCAATGTTTTGTTGAAAAAGTAACGTAAAAATTAGCAGGAATAGAGAAATAAAAATTTCACCGCAAAGTGCCCGCATCTTTTAGTGCAGAATGTGGTGAAAATCTGGAAGTTTTGGGATTGCGAGATTTTCGTTTTTGGCGATGAAAATTTTGTCAACACAATTCTTCCGAAAAACTCTTCCGTAACCGGATTTGACTTTCGAACCTGAAAACCGCAAATCGTCCAAAATTTCACTGCCATATAAAGATTTGCGGTGATTATTTACAGTTTGATTGACGTAAGATGGGCTGCTTTTAGCAATGAAAGTTTTATTATCACCGCATTAAGCGCTAGCAACCACAATTTTTTAGAACCATTCACCGCATTCACCATAATTCTTACATTTTAAGCAATTTTTAGCGTTGAGAGTTTGTAACTAACATTAAGTGCAGCAACTGAATATCATCGAGGGCATCGAGGCAAGTTTCTTTCTGGTGTGGGTGTGAAAAAGAAAGAATAGAGCAAGAGAATAGGACAGACAAATGAGAATACCCAAACACCTTCCGTTTCTGAAGCGTATAAAATTGTTTAAAGATCATTGTTTATGTTTATTGCTAAAAGGGCCGATAAAGAATTAGCCAACAACAATAAAAAATGAGAGTTCTGGCTTAAAGTTTGCCCGTAGTATTAGGAAAACTGGCATTACTTGAGAAATTACTTTTTAAAACTTTTCGATCAAATTTGCAGAGCGTAATAGGCAGAAAAATTAGGTCGTTTTTACAGTTTTCGTATTAATTGAAGACCCAATTAAGTGAATTTTTTTGCATAAACCAAAAATGTTGGTTACTTCGGATGCTTTTTGAACTGAACTGCTAGTGCGATTAAACAAATTGAATTCAATATCATCAACTTATATAGTACATGATAACCGAACTATCTTTAAGTTCATTTATTTATTTAAAAAGAGACTTATTTAAAATAATTTTAGTAAATAAAAGGAATCCATGATTACAAGTAAAAGTTTCTACGTGTGGTCACAAAAAGACTGCCTGAGTGTATTCAAAACTCATAAAGTTGATTTAATGACGAAACAAGAATAATAGTTTGAAAGTAGTGTATATAAACTGCAATCTCCACACTTAATAAAAAGATTTCAAAAACACTGTTTTTAAGCCAATTTAAAAAAAAATAAAGACGTCAACTGTCTATACGACAAAATTTCCGTCTTTATTTTTCTTAAAATTGGCCTAAAAACCACTTCGGGAACTTTTCTATTAGGTAACCAGATAGCTTTTTATGTACACTACTTACAGGCACAAAATCTCAGTTATCTGGTTACCTAATTAAAAAAGTTTCAGAAGTGGTTTTTAGGCCAATTTAAAGAAAAAATAAAGACTAAAAATTTGTCGTATAGACAGTTGAGGTCTTTATTTTTATTTTTTAAAATTGGCTTAAAAACAGTGTTATTGAGACTTTTCTATTCAGTGTGCAGATAGCACTTTATATACACTACTTTTGAAGTTAAATTGTGAAACGCAAAAAATATAACCTCTCAATTCACAGGCACCGTTAAAATTGACAAAATGCTGTGCGTGTTCTTCATTCATGAATTGGAAACTTTGAATTGCATTTTTTTCAGAGATTGAAACAAAATGGGAATTCAGAAGAAGAAGTTTTTTATTCAACTTCTTAGTCTTTCAATTTTTGAGATTGATGTGTATACATTTTTAGATGCAAGACTGTAAGCTGGGCGTAACTATATTGCGGAATTTTTTATTGATGCGATGTCACTCTTTTGTTTTACATTTTTTCATGACTCAAACCTCAAAAAACTCTTAAGCTCGAAATGAATTGTAATTCCTTATGTAACTTTAAATCTTTATTGGGGTCAAAAAGGACTGCTAAATAATGACGTCAGCGCGCCCGAAACAAATTAGGCAACTTTATTTTTAAATCAAAAATAAGATGGCTCGGTAATGTGTGTTCAAACATAACATTTTGACCCCGCTCATCCATATTTCGGCCTAATAGTCTACCAAATGAGGGGGATAGAAAAGTTATAAAAATCAAAGTTTTTTTACGTGTATGAATAAGAAATGCGTCAAACTCAAATCACTTAGTTGTCTAAAGCATGCCGCGTTGCCATTATTAATGATACGAGACAGTACGAACCACAAACTCAAATAAAAACAAACAATAAAAAATCCGAAGCTAGATATCTATCTATAGAAAAAATTAATAACAGAGTGTAAATAGCGACATTTAAAGCCTAAGCTAACTAAAAAAAAACTAATTCAATATTCGTCTCTTGAAAAGAGTTGGAACTAGTCCTTATTGAGAATCGGTTACAGCAGACAAAACACAACAAAAGCGGCTAACAGAAAAATTACGCTCATATTTTTGAAAGCAATTGGTTCCAAAGTAAATAAAAACATTTCGATATGAACTCGTTTGAATACGTTTGTATGAAACATTTGAATACGTTTGTAAAACGATCATGTCAAACTCAATGAGATAAGACATTGGAACGTGTCACTATTAATATTTTGTTCGCAAGACTACACAAAAAAACAACACGTAGAGAAAAAAAAACAAATCACTTTTTTCAAGAAAGCCGTTAAAACCGTAATACATTCCTTAAGAAAAGAAATGTTTGTTTGCACGTTTTTTAAAAGCCAATAAAGTGATATGTGTTACCGTGACTAGGTAACAAATCGACAGGAAAAAGAGAAAAGATAGAATAACGTTTTGGTATTTTTCGGAAACAATTAAAATAAAAGTAATGAAAAGTGGAACCACTGAAACGTTTTTTGATCAGAATATGGCCTACGGTTTCAAAAAGAACGTCAAATACAGAAAAAGCAAAAATTGATTTCACTTAATTTTATAGATATGTTAATTTTTGCCTTCTTTTTAAGCAACATTGTGATAAGTGACCTGTAATAAATGAAAATAGGTAGCAAATTGAAAAAAAGAACAGAAGATGCAGAGTTGAGAAAAATTTTGAAACGCTTTTTTTTTCAAAGTCAACAAAAACAATCAGCAATAATTTTAAATTATTAAATACTTCAATTACTCTTCCAAATAAAGCCCTTGAGATCTGCTTTTCATCAGGATTTATCACACGTAAACAAGAATTTTTTTAAATAATGACAAATATCAAAAAGAAAAAAATATGATAAACCGGTGTCGAACGCGTTGTAACCATAATCAATTCGCTGAAAAATTTAGGTATGTTCAACGGCGGCTTTTTTCGACGGAAATTTTGTGATATGCGAATTTTAATTAAACAAAGTAGGTAATTAACGCAAATAAACAAAAAACAGAGAACATAAGGTCAAGAAAAAGTTAACATTTTTTAAAACAATATTTTTTCAAGTCATGAAAGCCATCAGCTATCAATTCAATACAAAGAGCAGGTTCCTTCAATCGGCCAATGGAAGCTATTGAGACCTATCATTGATCAAAATATGTGATACGTTTACAAGGAGAATCTCAAACACAGAAAAAAGTCTAGCATCAATCACACTGCGCTTTTTGTCGTCATTTTCGACTATATCTAATCTTTAAGATTTGAAAAGAGTTTATGAAAGAAACGCAGTCCACGATTGATCATGTTGGAAGATATATAACGGACTTTGTATTGTTTTTAAGACGATATAGTTTGAAGACAATTATTTAAGACATTTAATAAAGAGATTCCTCAATATGAATACCAGTGGGGCTATTGGAGGAACATGAAAATAATCTAGATTTTTGAGCAGTTTTCCGCTACTTTTGAAATTTCTGATATCACAACAAAACCAACCTATCAATTAACAGATACAACTTTGACTCTTTTGACAAAACCCTGCGTTTAGAGGAGACAACCATTTCTACGTTTAGAGATTTTTTGGTGTGAAAAGGTTTTGTTAGTAATCTGTGTGTCCTATGATATAATTTTGCTTCATTTTGATTGCTCCTTTTGGTTTTGACACAACTCGTTCAATATGAAAACAAAAATTTGATTCTGTTTTTAAAATAGCAGAGAAAAAAAATCTTTTGTTGAAGAAGCAGAATCGTGATCAAATTAAAAAAAAACTCTTCACACACAATCTTAAATTTGTAACCACATTTTGGAAAGGCTCAGAAAAATTAGAAGCACATGCTGGATAGCACTCACTAGACAGAATTGGCCTGTCCTAGATTCGGTAGCCAATCACAGAAGAACTCTTTCTGAAGAACCAATCTGACCTTAGTTTTGTCTCAGCTCAAAAACGCATGATTTAGCATATACTAGCAGGACTAAGCGTTTCCCAAACATGGAAGCCAATCACAAGAGCAGAATCAGATACGAAAAAGCCACCTGTTTACAGACGTAGTAAAAGACAGATCACTCACAAATATTTAGCGACCAAACACAGAAGGCGGAAGTACATGCGCAAACAAATACCTAACATTTACAAAAAAGATTTCCATTATGCTAGCTTGGTAGCCAAAGAAAGCAAGTGTTTATCAAGCGCAAGAATGTTCAGATTAACACATATTGAAATATCAACGGCATTAAGGTTAAATTTCTCCCTTCCACGGGCAAACAACGTGCAAGATATGATTTGATTGTCACCGGTGACGTATCACTTAGCAATATGTACCAAAAAAGACAACTCTGCGTTGGATTTTTCGTTCCTTTTACACAAATTGCAATACAATCAGTCGCACATTAATTCCACCCGTAAAGGTTTTCTTAATTTTTTATAATCCTACCCATTTTTAAACCCTAAACGGCTTAATTATTCTTTGACTTAAATAATTACGCAGAAACCTTAATTTTACAGCATAAAAGCCTTCATTTGTTTTTATTAACAATGCATAAGTTTTTGAATAGCTAAATTTCCTTTTTAGCGAAGATTCTTAGTAAACATTTCATATGATTGTCGCAACATGTAATATCACGTTGCGAGTTGCTTTTGTCAATTTTACTTAACTTTTGTCGTTATTTCTCGTGCTAACTTGCTATTCTTTTCTCATTCAAGACTGACTTTGATGTGAATAGCATTCCTTTGGCTCGACACAAAAATGGTCTGCTTGGAGCCCTAAATTTTTTTTAGATTCCGAATCTGCGCGCAAACTATTCTAGGTAAAACCTGGTCAAAAACACTATAAAATTGAAAACAATGATGATAACCACCGAAAATTAAGTAAATTTTTTTTGTCGAAATATAGCAATGTCTTGGCTTTATCTCTATCACAAACTGTATTTTTACACACGGTAGTTTTTACACACAAACACAATAGTTTTTAAATTGTAATTTAAAAACATGAGAATGGACTCATCTAACATAAAAAGGTATGAGATTCTTAAATTTTGCAATGCAATTTTATCGACCGCCAAAAAATGCAAAAAAGTAACAAGTTTTTCCCACCTCTGAAAAACCGTGAAAAATTGAAAAAATTTTGTCCCCCTTGCAAATTAGGCCAAATATTATGTCATTCCCATCACACTAAATTGGCATATATTTTCGAAATTTTTGTCGCAGCACAAAATTGACACAAGAAATTGAAAATGGTTACAAGTTTTTAGCCTACCACCGAAGTGTACCGCACAATTCGTAGCCCGTGACAATGCGTGTATTTTACCATACTACTGAAATGAACGGAATGCCTGAATATCGGTTTTCTAAAAATTATTTATTAGTCCAGACACACTTACGGCATTCAGTAAAATCGGTCATCGAAACTTTCTCTGCAATTGGTCAATTTTTTATCATGTTATTTCCCTTATTTTTTTATCAAAAGTTTTGAGTGCTGTTTTTCAACATCTAGCAAGATTCTTTTCAAGCTAAATCTTGCGAGACAAACGTTATGGGCAAGAAGCTTGCAAGATGGTACAAAATAAGAGGTGGAGTTCGAGTGGGGTATTTAAAAATGTGTACAGTGAAAACACTGATACAGGGGTGTTGGGCTAATGGTACCTGGATCTGTCCTCGCAGTATCTGTAGACAGCCTCTTTTGTGATTAATCTGTTGCTTCTTCTCATCTCTGTCAACACTGCTGTCATCCACTCTTCAACTCGGCCTGAAAAACAATCACTTTGAATCACCATCTCATTATGACCCTACAATTTCTTTGTCTCGTCAAAAGAAGGGTCTTTCCCATTATAGCCCTCCTTGAAATTATACCACCATTATGGTATAATTCCCATGATTGGGGAGGGGGGCTATAGGTTATCTGACCACTAAGCTGGGGTGGCTCTAATAGGAAAGACCCGAAAGAAGATTCAAAACGAATTGCTTCCTTGTTTAAATCAAGCAACACCAACAATGATAACTTATGAAAGAAAACTTTGTTTCGGTTTTTTTGACCAAAGATTGAACAATATTGGCCCAAAAACTGACCGGAAAAATTCTTTGTCCCATGAAAACAGCAAATACATTATGTGCTTTAGACAATTAAAGTAATAATAAATTGTTTTCAAGTAAGTTAGCTTTGCTGTCCAAACTAGGCCGCACAGAACCGGCATTTACTTGATAGGTCATCAAAAGGTCCGATGGTCCTCGCCAAGTGATGCCAGTAGCAGTACTAAGAAACTTTAAAAGACAGATTGTCTGATGCTTAAGATGCAAAGGATTTGAAATGATCAGCTCAGTATATTAACGAAACTATTTAATGGTTAATGCTAATGTAATTGTCTCTAAAACTATACTGATAACGTTTCAATTCTTTTTTACTCCAGATTTGTACTTCTGAAATGAATTTGGGGTTAAATTTTAATATAAAGTTCAACAATTTTCTTATTCTTACTCCTAATCGTTTAGGGCTAAGTCCCCTAGTTTGTACTTTTTAACAGACGGGATGATGTTCTTTTTAACTCAACTGACTCTATTTCTTTCTTTGTTATAAGAAGGTTTAGACTATTTGTTTCGCATTCCGATCTAAGCATCTCTGTTAATTTTTTAAACAGATCAAAAATGTGCAAATCTTTGATCGAATGCATTTTATACTTTTCTCGATTTTGCAGTGTTGACTCCGTTTTTCTCTTTTTAAACATGATTCTGGCAATTTGTTTTATTTTTGCTTCTAGAGGCTGAAGTGTTGTCTTGCTAATGGTTCCATAGAATAAAACACCATAATTTAGTATTGGTTGTACGTAAACTTTATATGTTACAAGAAGCTGTGCAGTTGTTAAAATTGATCTCAACTTATAAAACAATCAAGAAAATTTGGACAATTTCGCACATGATTCAAGGATATGCCGATTAAAATTAAGTTTTCATCAATATGTACTCCAAATATTTTAAAGACGTTTTTGATTGATCGCATCATTCTGCAAAATTTACTCTTGTTGAGAAGATTTTCTGATTGCGTTCAAATTCACGAGGTGCGTTTTTTCTAATTTGAGTGTCAGTTTGTTTCGCAAAAAATAGTCGGCTACAGATTCGATTGACTTCTCAAGTTTTTCTATACTTAGAGACGCATTTTGCTTCAAAAGAGCGTCATCAGCAAACAAAGTTGCGGTTAAGTCACCGCAGAACTCCTGAATATCATTTATATAAACTAGAAAGAGCAGTGGTTCTAGCACCGCGCTTTGCCGCACTCCATCTTCTATTGGTAAGAATTCCGACCGATTTGACGCATTGTTGTCTGTCACTCAGATAGGATTTCAGTAATTTATGTACAGGTCCTCTCATTCCTATGTTTTCTAGCTTTTCCACGAGCAAATTTTGTTCAATTGTATGAAATGCTTTCCTCAGATCTATTAAGGCAGCCTTCATTTCTTTAAATCCATTTTCCCAGTCTTCTCTGATTCCCTCGAGAAAATTAACTAATGCATCAGTAGTCCCTCTTCTTTGTCAGAAACAAAATTGATTTTTATTAAGCAAATCGTATTTCTCGAGGAATGTGGTCATTCGATCACAGAGTATTTTTTCTAGTATTTTTCCAATCGTTGGTAATAAACTAATTGGCCTGTAGTTCTGAGCTTTGTAAGCATTCCCGCAATTATGTATTGGAATTACTACTGCTTTTTTCAAACATTTTGGGAAGGTTCCATTTTCGAAACACGTATTGACGAAAAACGTCAATGTAGGAACTATAGCATATTCTATTTTTTTAAGTATAAAGTTATTGAGAACGTCACAATCGGTGCTGTATTTAGTTTTCAATTTTTAATGACTAGTGATATAGTTGTGAAGTAAATGTTAAAACCTTCAATCTGTTTCTCTGACAACTCCTCTTGTTCTTTTCGTGTATTTCCACTCAATGTTTTCATTGTTTTAAAAAAGCTGCTGAAATTGTTTCTCGCGTTTTTTGCAACATTTTCTGATAATAGATTCTTTTGTTTTCTTTTATTTTCTTCCTCGGCTTATTCCTGATTTTATTGAACTTTTCCTTGTTTTTATTGTTTTTGTGTCTCAAAAAGGTCTTGAATAAACTCTGTTTTTTTGCTGCTAAATTCCTTATACTGTTGTCAATCCAATTCGGTTGCTGAGAAGGTTTTGGTTTTTTCAATGGCATATAATTGTCAACTTCCTCAATGAAAGCCTCATGGAACTTTTCAAATGCAAGATCACAATACAAAGCATGAAAGTGCGACATAAGTCTGCCTAATTTGTCTCTTAATTTAAAAACCATTTTTTCTGAAATCAGGTGGTTTTCAAGAACCGTCCAATCCCTGTAAACATTGTTTCTCAGTGGTACAGTCTTTTCGACGTAGTCAGAGAACACGATTTGGACAGTATAGTGATCCGTTACAGCTGACTTGATGATTTCAATTTCTACTGTCTTCGAGCAGTAAACTACGTCAATATTAGTTCTTGACTTTGCGCTTTCTCTAGTATATCCAACGTTTGACATATTGCTTAAGTTGTAAGAACTAAAATTGTCTTTTAATTTTGTAAGCTTGAAGTTTTTGCTACTATGGTCAATGTTAAAATCTCCGCAAACAATGTGCAACTGTTCCGGTTCCGGATTCAGTTCTTCGAAAAACATTTGAATAGTTTCCGATATTTCATTTCTACTTGTATTCGGTTTGATATAGATCACTGTTAATAAAAAAAACTTTTGCCATTTTTTGTGTTGATTTTCAGTTAAAATTTGAATACTGGTACAGCCAAACTTTTTAATAATTGTTTGTTGTGAATCCATCCTTACCAAGATCCCAAACCCTCCTTCATTAGAGGTATTATGGTTGCTTGTAGCAATCTCTTGGTAGCCATCAGGGTTAATGCACTTTGTGTTAGATTGGTCCTTGAGCCACGTTTCCGTCAAACATATTGCTAAAGGCTGACTCTCCTGTTGTTTCATCAACACTTCAAATTTTGTAGATCGATCTGATGTTTTGCAAGATTATTTTGTTTGCAATCATTTTGAAATTTTTTCCCTTGAACACATTACTAATTTTTAATTTTTTATCAGGGATTCAAATGCATTTTGGTCAAATCTAATAAAATCTAATATTTAAAAATTTGGACGAAATACAGAGTAAAAACAAAAAAAGAAGAAAAAAATCAATATGAGTGTATGAATGTGAATGACCGCGGATATCGCAGGCCTCCACAGTAAAAAAAACTGAGTTCATTTCTTTTTCTAACCTAATTTAATTTCAGAGTTGTGGATATCGCAAACTTTTTAATTCTAAAAATATCTTTTATTAAAAATTCCAAAAATGCATTTCATTTAGGACATCTTTGTCTGCGGATATGCCGAGACATATATTGCCAATAAAAACATTTTAAAATTGCCATCTAATTTGTCTTTTTGCTGAGCATACGGTAAGCAGGAAGGGGTTTGAGTTTTCTTTGTAAAGCGAGAGGTATAAACCTAAAATTTTATTTTCTCTCATTTTGCCATTCAGCTGCGAATATCGCGAGCTAAAAGGACAATGAGAACTTGCTAGGACAATGAAAAGTAGGACAATAAGACAAGAAGTCTAAAATGAAAGAAAACTTATGCCTTAAACTTACTACCATCCCATCTTGCTGCGAATGTTCCGAGCAAAATGATTGAGTAGGAACATTCTAGCTTATAGTCTCATCATTTTAGTACTGCTACTGTGCGGGGTTAATATGAAATTTACTATAAAAAATTATTTAATAATCAGAACAAAAAATTAAATTTTCTCTGTTAACCATAATAAGCCATGGAGTTTATTTTTTCAATTGTATCGTGTTATCAGGTGAAAACAGTTATTGTTGTTAAGTTAAGGTCTTGATGGCTTTCGTATTTGATCAAAAGTTAACATAAACAGTTTCACTGTCGCGTCATTAGCATAATTCACCGGCGGCTTTTTTGTCGATTGTATCACGTCTGCTACCTGTAATTAGACTGTAATGCGACTTTGCATACTCTTATCAGACCGACGTGCGACCATCGTCCAGATCATCGCGCGACTCGGATCTTTTCAACAATTGGCCCCCTTTGGTACCTAGTAGAGAATCGCCACCCCTTTTGTGCTATACTTTACCACAATATTAGTTGGCCTACAGTTTAGATAGCCGAATATCATTTTAAGTGCAATTGCGGACCGCTGTTCACGGCCATGCCTCTCACGCGCTGTAGGATGTAATCCGGAAATCGCGGGTCGGTTATCGCGGCGAAGCCGCGACGCGCGAGAAGCGCGCCCACCGAGTCGGAAATTCTTTTCGCTTTGTATTCCAATTCGGCTAATTGCCCTAGCATGGCGCACCTTATTCTATCCAGTTTAACACAGTATGAGCATACACAGAAAGTTTAGTCGTTTCTGATTGGTTAATAAATCGCTCGCTTAAGTTCTATTCAAGAATAGGCCCCCCTTTTGCAAAAAGGGGGGGTAATTAATGAAAAGATCCCGCGACTCCAGCGTTTCCCAGACCATGTAATTTGTGTCGCACCACACCACGGGTGTGCGACCCAAAACGGTCTGATCATAGAGCGGTCTAGGGTCGCACAACTAAGCCAGGGTGAAATAGAAAATGGTAATGCACCTTCGGTTGGAATTGGAGTTCGGAACTCCATGACCTCCTTCTCGGCTGACACCATGGCCCCAGCCACATTCTCTCCATTGTTCCCAGTGTCAAAACGCAAACATGATATGTTATCGTACATCTACAAACAACACCATGCGACTTAACTCAATTTCGGCAGAATGAATTTCTTAGTGGGAAATCGGCTTCGGTATTTCTGAGAAATAATACGCTTAGTGCATTTAGAACGGAAAATCTCAGCTTTGATATAGACGGAAAAGTTTTGATATAATACGCATAAAAATTCTCTATGTAGTGATATAATTTATTCCTTTCAATTCACTCGGTAACATAAGTAATAAGAAACCTATACACATGAGGTCACTTTTTGGCTGATTTCACATTTCACCCAAACATGTTTGATCATGCGCGCGGATGAAACGTTCTTGGCAGTTATTCCCTATATGGTAGGATTGTTGCCTGAATGCATTATTTAGTGTTTATGTAAAAGACTTACCGTACTCCATTTTGAAACAGACAGGTTTCTTTCGTTTATAAGGGCTATTTAAGCACACGCCTATATGTGGTGAATAAATTTTGTATACCCGATCGCACATGGTTGGGTAAAATCAGCCACAAAAAGGCCTCAGGCGTATAGGTTTCTTGCTAACTGACTTAACTTCATTTCGGCAGGATTGGAGAGGGATTCCATAACACTCAAGTGTTACGGAACTTTTGCCAATTCAGGTACACGAATGTGTGCGAGGGTTCGAAGCACACTCCTGTCGGACTTTTGCATTTCGATTATGAAAAGTATGGATAACCCTAATTTATAATTACACTCTAAAAATCTCTCGTGTGAAATCACACAATTTTTTCTCGTGTGATGAAAAATCACATGATTTTTCGTGTGAAAAATGCGTCTCGTGTGATTTCACACGAGAACATTTTCCTCGTGTGATGAAAAATTACACGGTTTTTCATGTGAATGACTGTATGAGGAAATGAAGCAATTTTTATAGAAAATTCAGATTTTTCCTCGTCCTAATTTCCTTTAGAACAGATGGCTGATCTATCCATGATAATTTCATGCTACATTGGGGTCTTTTAAGTGATTAAAACCAAAGATAATACTTTAAATTGAAAAAGTTGGGTATAAAGTGCATTTTTTTCTTTGTTTTGTCATTTAAAAAGAGAATCTGGTGATTTCAATGTAGTATACGTGAAATCAATGGTTTAAAAATTCAATGGATAATGTGTTCAACGTAGATGTAGCGCACTCAAGAGTTATATGTTCAAAACGTTTCTTGAATAATGCAACCTCTGTGGGTCTTTTACTCATCCGAATTTCTTTTAGAACACAAGAATGTTCTGTCAATTGTATTCTCATGCTATTTCGGGCTTTTTTTAAGTGATTAAGAACTTTAAAATGAAAAACTGGGGTAAAGTGGGCCACCTAAAACATCCTCTCACAAAAACTGTTTTTATCTTGATGTGTTGACTGTAGGTTGTCAGTCAAACTGAAAATTAGCAGTTAATGGCCTTTGAGCCTTATATTTATGAATAACTCTGACCGGAGCCACGACCTGACGTTTTTATTTGATAAAGAGGAATCAATTCTTTCTGTTTTGACTACAGTAATTATTTTTGAGTTTCATAACCGGAAAAGCAAGGAAAAAATTCGTTTAGCGTTTTGACTTGCTTCTCCTAAGTGAATTCACACAAATGTACGGATAAAATAAATAAAATATTTTCTTGTCAAGTTTTTGGTAGAATTTTTAAGGAGAACCTGCTAAAACATATTGAACTACAACTCAGACTGAAAAGCCGAAATAGCCACATCAGCAAATGTTGCTCTAAGATGACTTACAACGGCTAACTCTTTAGCTGTGATTCATAACGAGCTGCCATTCTTGATTTGGTTATCTTTTAACCCTCTTTCAAGGCATAGTTGTAGAGAAAACACAATGAATCGCAAAAAGTGGGGTAAAGTGGGCCACCTAAAACATCCTCTCACAAAAACTGTTTTTATCTTCATGTGTTGACTGTAGGTTGTCGGTCAAACTGAAAATTAGCAGTTAATGGCCTTTGAGCCTTATATTTATGAAAAACTCTGACCGGAGCCACGATCTGACCTTTTTATTTGATAAAGAGGAATCACTTCTTTCTGTTTTGACTATAGTAATTATTTTTGAGTTTCATAACCGGAAGAGCAAGGAAAAAGTTCTTCTAGCGTTTTGACTTGCTTCTCCTAACTGAATTCACACAAATGTACGGATAAAATGAATAAAATCTTTTCTTGACAAATTTTTGATAGAATTTTTAAGGAGAACCTGCTAAAACATATTGAACTACAACACAGACTGAATAGCCGAAATAGCCACATCAGCAAATGTTGCTCTAAGATGACTTACAACGGCTAACTCTTTAGCTGTGATTCATAACGAGCTGCCATTCTTGATTTGGTTATCTTTTAACCCTTTTTCAAGGCATAGTTGTAGAGAAAACACATTGAATCGCAAAAAGTGGGGTAAAGTGGGCCACCTAAAACATCCTCTCACAAAAACTGTATTTATCTTGATGTGTTGACTGTAGGTTGTCAGTCAAACTGAAAATTAGCAGTTAATGGCCTTTGAGCTTTATATTTATGAATAACTCTGATCGGAGCCACGACCTGACGTTTTTATCTGATAAAGAGGAATCAATTCTTTCTGTTTTGACTACAGTAATTATTTTTGAGTTTCATAACCGGAAAAGCAAGGAAAAAATTCGTTTAGCGTTTTGACTTGCTTCTCCTAAGTGAATTCACACAAATGTACGGATAAAATAAATAAAATATTTTCTTGTCAAGTTTTTGGTAGAATTTTTAAGGAGAACCTGCTAAAACATATTGAACTACAACACAGACTGAAAAGCCGAAATAGCCACATCAGCAAATGTTGCTCTAAGATGACTTACAACGGCTAACTCTTTAGCTGTGATTCATAACGAGCTGCCATTCTTGATTTGGTTATCTTTTAACCCTCTTTCAAGGCATAGTTGTAGAGAAAACACAATGAATCGCAAAAAGTGGGGTAAAGTGGGCCACCTAAAACATCCTCTCACAAAAACTGTTTTTATCTTCATGTGTTGACTGTAGGTTGTCAGTCAAACTGAAAATTAGCAGTTAATGGCCTTTGAGCCTTATATTTATAAAAAACTCTGACCGGAGCCACGATCTGACCTTTTTATTTGATAAAGAGGAATCACTTCTTTCTGTTTTGACTATAGTAATTATTTTTGAGTTTCATAACCGGAAAAGCAAGGAAAAAGTTCTTCTAGCGTTTTGACTTGCTTCTCCTAAGTGAATTCACACAAATGTACGGATAAAATGAATAAAATCTTTTCTTGACAAATTTTCGATAGAATTTTTAAGGAGAACCTGCTAAAACATATTGAACTACAACACAGACTGAATAGCCGAAATAGCCACATCAGCAAATGTTGCTCTAAGATGACTTACAACGGCTAACTCTTTAGCTGTGATTCATAACGAGCTGCCATTCTTGATTTGGTTATCTTTTAACCCTTTTTCAAGGCATAGTTGTAGACAAAACACATTGAATCGCAAAAAGTGGGGTAAAGTGGGCCGCCTAAAACATCCTCTCACAAAAACTGTTTTTATCTTCATGTGTTGACTGTAGGTTGTCAGTCAAACTGAAAATTAGCAGTTAATGGCCTTTGAGCCTTATTTTTATGAATAACTCTGACCGGAGCCACGACCTGACGTTTTTATTTGATAAAGAGGAATCACTTCTTTCTGTTTTGACTATAGTAATTATTTTTGAGTTTCATAACCGGAAAAGCAAGGAAAAAGTTCTTTTAGCGTTTTGACTTGCTTCTCCTAAGTGAATTCACACAAATGTACGGATAAAATGAATAAAATCTTTTCTTGACAAGTTTTTGATAGAATTTTTAAGGTGAGCCTGCTAAAACATATTGAACTACAACACAGACTGAAAAGCCGAAATAGCCACATCAACAAATGTTGCTCTAAGATGACCTACAATGGCTAACTCTTTAGCTGTGATTCATAACGAGCTGCCGTTCTTGATTTGGTTATCTTTTACCCCTTTTTCAAGGCATAGTTTTAGAGAAAACACAATGAATCGCAAAAGGTGGGGTAAAGTGGGCCACCTAAAATATCCTCTCACAAAAACTGTTTTTATCCTTATGTGTTGACTGTTGTTTGTCAGTCAAGCTAAATTTTAGCAGTTAATGGCCTTTGAGCCTTATATTTATGAATAACTCTGACCGGATCAACGACCTGAAGATTTTATTTGATAAAGCGGAATCACTTTTTTCTGTTTTGACAATAGTATATATTTTTGAGTTTCATAACCGGAAAAGCAAGGAAAAAATTCTTCTAGCGTTTTGACTTGCTTCTCCTAAGTGAATTCACAAAAATGTACGGATAAATTGATTAAAATCTTTTTTGACAAGTTTTTGACAGAATTTTTATGGAGAACCTGCTAAGACATATTGAACTAAAACCCAGACTGAAAAGACGAAATAGCCACATCAGCAAATGTTGCTCTAAGATGACTTACAACGGCTAACTGTTTAGCTGCGATTCATAACAAGCTGCCATTTTTGATTTGGTCATCTTTTAAACCTTTTTCAAGGCATAGTTGTAGAGAAAACAATGAATCGCAAAAAGTGGGGTAAAGTGGGCCACCTAAAGGATCCTCTCACAAAAACTGTTTTTATCTTTATGTGTTGACTGTAGTTTGTCAGTCAAGCTGAATATTAGCAGTTAATGGCCTTTGAGCCTTATATTTATGAATAACTCTGACCGGAGCCACGACCTGACGTTTTTATTTGATAAAGAGGAATCACTACTCTCTGTTTTGACTATAGTAATTATTTTTAAGTTTCATTACCGGAAAAGCAAGGAAAAACTTCTTTTAGCGTTTTGACTTGCTTCTCCTAAGTGAATTCACACAAATGTACGGATAAAATGAACAAAATCTTTTCTTGACAAGTTTTTGATAGAATTTTTACGGAGAACCTGCTAAAACATATTGAACTACAACCCAGACTGAAAAGCCGAAATAGCCACATTAGCAAATGTTGCTCTAAGATGACTTACATAGGCTAAATCTTTAGCTGTGATTCATAACGAGCTGCCGCTCTTGATTTGGTCATCTTTTAACACTTTTTCAAGGAATAGTTGCAGAGAAAACACAATGAATCGCAAAAAGTGGGGTAAAGTGGGCCACCTAAAGGATCCTCTCACAAAAACTGTTTTTATCTTTATGTGTTGAGTGTAGTTTGTCAGTCAAGCTGAATATTAGCAGTTAATGGCCTTCGAGCCTTATATTTATGAATATAACTCTGACCGGAGCCACGACCTGACGTTTTTATTTGATAAAGAGGAATCACTACTTTCTGTTTTAACTATAGTAATTATTTTTGAGTTTCATAACCGGAAAAGCAAGGAAAAAGTTCTTTTAGCGTTTTGACTTGCTTCTCCTAAGTGAATTCACACAACTGTACGGATAAAATGAATAAAGTTTTCTCTTGACAAGTTTTTGATAGAATTTTTACGGAGAACCTGCTAAAACATATTGAACTACAACCCAGACTGAAAAGCCGAAATAGCCACATTAGCAAATGTTGCTCTAAGATGACATACAACGGCTAGCTCTTTAGCTGTGATTCATAACGAGCTGCCATTCTTGATTTGGTTATCTTTTAACGCTCTTTCAAGGCATAGTTGTAGAGAAAACACAATGAATCGCAAAAAGTGGGTTAAAGTGGGCCACCTAAAAGATCCTCTCACAAAAACTGTTTTTATCCTTAAGTATTGACTGTAGTTTGTTAGTCAAGCTGATTATTAGCAGTTAATGGACTTCGAGGCTTAAATTTTTGAATAACTCTGACAGGAGCCACGACCTGAAATTTTTATTTGATAAAGAGGAATCACTTCTTTCTGTTTTGACAATAGTATTTATTTTTGAGTTTCATAACCGAAAAAGCAAGGAAAAAGTTCTTCTAGCGCTTTGACTTGCTTCTCCTAGGTGAATTCACACAAATATCGAAATAAATTGAATAAAATCATTTTTTCACAAGTTTTTGACAGATTTTTTACGGAGAACCTGCTAAAACATATTGAACTACAACCCAGACTGAAAAGCCGAAATAGCCACATCAGCAAATGTTGCTCTAAGATGACTTACAACGGCTAAGTCTATAGCTGTGATTCATAACGAGCTGCCATTCTTGATTTGGTCATCTTTTAACACTTTTTCAAGGAATAGTTGCAGAGCAAACACAATGAATCGCAAAAAGTGGGGTAAAGTGGGCCACCTAAAAGATCCTCTCACAAAATCTGTTTTTATCTTTATGTGTTGACTGTAGTTCGTCAGTCAAGCTGAATATTAGCAGTTAATGGCCTTTGAGACTTTTATTTATGAATAACTCTGACCGGAGCCAGGACCTGACGTTTTTATTTGATTAAGAGGAATCACTTCTTTCTGTTTTGACTATAGTAATTATTTTTAAGTTTCATAACCGGAAAAGCAAGGAAAATGTTCTTTTAGCGTTTTGACTTGCTTTTCCTAAGTGAATTCACACAAATGTTGAGATAAAATGAATAAAATCATTTTTTCACAAGTTTTTGACAGATTTTTTACGGAGAACCTGCTAAAACATATTGAACTACAACCCAGACTGAAAAGCCGAAATAGCCACATCAGCAAATGTTGCTCTAAGATGACTTACAACGGCTAAGTCTATAGCTGTGATTCATAACGAGCTGCCATTCTGGATTTGGTCTTCTTGTAACCCTTTTTCAAGGCCTAGTTGTAGAGAAAACACAGTGAATCGCAAAAAGTGGGGTAAAGTGGGCCACCTAAAAGATCCTCTCACAAAAACTGTTTTTATCCTTAAGTATTGACTGTAGTTTGTTAGTCAAGCTGATTATTAGCAGTTAATGGCCTCCGAGGCTTATATTTTTGAATAACTCTGACAGGAGCCACGACCTGAAATTTTTATTTGATAAAGAGGAATCACTTCTTTCTGTTTTGACAATAGTATTTATTTTTGAGTTTCATAACCGGAAAAGCAAGGAAAAAGTTCTTCTAGCGCTTTGACTTGCTTCTCCTAGGTGAATTCACACAAATATCGAAATAAATTGAATAAAATTATTTTTTCACAAGTTTTTGACAGATTTTTTACGGAGAACCTGCTAAAACATATTGAACTACAACCCAGACTGAAAAACCGAAATAGCCACATCAGCAAATGTTGCTCTAAGATGACTTAGAACGGCTAAGTCTATAGCTGTGATTCATAACGAGCTGCCATTCTTGATTTGGTCATCTTTTAACACTTTTTCAAGTAATAGTTGCAGAGCAAACACAATGAATCGCAAAAAGTGGGGTAAAGTGGGCCACCTAAAAGATCCTCTCACAAAAACTGTTTTTATCTTTATGTGTTGACTGTAGTTCGTCAGTCAAGCTGAATATTAGCAGTTAATGGCCTTTGTGACTTTTATTTATGAATAACTCTGACCGGAGCCAGGACCTGACGTTTTTATTTGATTAAGAGGAATCACTTCTTTCTGTTTTGACTATAGTATTTATTTTTAAGTTTCATAACCGGAAAAGCAAGGAAAAAGTTCTTTTAGCGTTTTGACTTGCTTCTCCTAAGTGAATTCACCCAAATGTCGAGATAAATTGAGTAAAATCATTTTTTCACAAGTTTTTGACAGATTTTTTACGGAGAACCTGCTAAAACACATTGAACTACAACCCAGACTGAAAAGCCGAAATAGCCACATCAGCAAATGTTGCTCTAAGATGACTTACAACGGCTAAGTCTATAGCTGTGATTCATAACGAGCTGCCATTCTGGATTTGGTCCACTTTTAACACTTTTTCAAGGAATAGTTGTAGAGAAAACACAATGAATCGCAAAAAGTGGGGTAAAGTGGGCCACCTAAAAGATCCTCTCACAAAAACTGTTTTTATCCTTAAGTATTGAATGTAGTTTGTTAGTCAAGCTGAATATTAGCAGTTAATGGCCTTTGAGCCTTATATTTATGAATAACTCTGACAGGAGCCACGACCTGAAGTTTTTATTTGATAAAGAGGAATCACTTCTTTCTGTTTTGACAATAGTATTTATTTTTGATCTTCATAACCGGAAAAGCAATGAAAAAGTTCTTTTAGCGTTTTGACTTGCTTCTCCTAAGTGAATTCACACAACTGTACGGATAAAATGAACAAAATCTTTTCTTGACAAGTTTTTGATAGAATTTTTACGGAGAACCTGCTAAAACATATTGAACTACAACCCAGACTGAAAAGCCGAAATAGCCACATTAGCAAATGTTGCTGTAAGATGACTTACATAGACTAAATCTTTAGCAGTGATTCATAACGAGCTGCCATTCTTGATTTGGTCATCTTTTAACACTTTTTCAAGGAATAGTTGTAGAGAAAACACAATGAATCGCAAAAAGTGGGGTAAAGTGGGCCACCTAAAAGTTCCTCTCACAAAAACTGTTTTTATCTTTATGTGTTGAATGTAGTTTGTCAGTCAAGCTGAATATTAGCAGTTAATGGCCTTTGAGCCTTATATTTGTGAATAACTCTGACCGGAGCCAGGACCTGACGTTTTTTTTTGATTAAGAGGAATCACTTCTTTCTGTTTTGACTATAGTATTTATTTTTGATCTTCATAACCGGAAAAGCAATGAAAAAGTTCTTTTAGCGTTTTGACTTGCTTCTCCTAAGTGAATTCACACAAATGTACAGATAAAATGAATAAAATCTTTTCTTGACAAGTTTTTGACGGAATTTTTACGGAGAGCCTGCTAAGACATATTGAACTACAACCCAGACTGAAAAGCCGAAATAGCCACATCAGCAAATGTTGCTCTAAGATGACTTACAACGGCTTAGTCTTTAGCTATAATTCATAACGAGCTGCCATTCTTGATTTGGTCATCTTTCAACACCTTTTTAAGGAATAGTTGTAGAGAAAACACAATGAATTGCAAAAAGTGGGGTAAAGTGGGCCACCTAAAAGATCCTCTTAAAAAAATTGTTTTTATCCTTATGTATTCAATGTAGTTTGTCAGTCAAGCTGAATATTACCAATTAATGGCCTTTTAGCCTTATATTTATGAATAACTCTGACAGGAGCCACGACCCGAAGTTTTTGTTTGATAAAGAGGAATCACTTCTTTCTGTTTTGACAATAGTTTTTTTTTGAGTTTCA
Source organism: Convolutriloba macropyga (assembly GCF_964194025.1). Lineage (NCBI taxonomy): Eukaryota > Metazoa > Xenacoelomorpha > Acoela > Convolutidae > Convolutriloba > Convolutriloba macropyga. The sequence goes on along the minus strand of NC_134478.1, from coordinate 28,315,096 downwards.
TAACCGGAAAAGCAAGGAAAAAGTTCTTCTAGCATTTTGACTTGCTTCTCCTAAGTGAACTCACACAAATAAACGGATAAAATGAATAAAATCTTTTCTTGACAAGTTTTTGACGGAATTTTTACGGAGAACCTGCTAAAACATATTGAACTACAAAACAGAATGAAAAGCCGAAAAATTCACCTCATCAATTGGTGCTTTAAGACAACTTATAACGGTTTATTCTTTAGTTCAAATCTATACTGAATTTCCACTGCTGTATCAGTCATCTCTTAACCCTTTTTCAAGGCATAGTTGTACAGCAAACACAATAAGTCACAAAAAGTTGGCCAATTAAAAAATCCTCTCTCAAAAACTATTTTTATCACTATGTGTTGACTGTAGGTTGTCAGGCAAGCTGATTTTAAGCAGTCAATGGACTATTGTAGAATAGTTTTAGGTCAGTTTCATAGTCAATCATCTAAAGTAGTTTTCGGACTCTTTTGAGCTGCTGACTTTTTTTTTATCGAAAACACACAAAAGACACTGGCCTTTATGAGGAGGCTGATTTTTCCCCTTTCGTGACAGAAATTTTCGGTGTCTAACAATAGTCAGTGGATCAAGTAGGTAGTGGAAAACGTCTTGGAAGTGCTTTTTGAAACCGTTTTGCATGTTTTTACCACAACTCTGACTTCAGTCAAACCAATATACTTTGGATAAGTTTCGGTTCTCTGCTGATTACTCAAACATTACTTTACGGATTTGAACGCTTATAGGCGCGTTTTGTTGCCATTAACCCAGTCGTGATTTTAATATGCAGTTGATAATCTGATTTGACCTTGCAAAAAAGTTATTAGAGCTCAAACTTGCAATTTTTTTGTAATTGAACAAGTTGTGATGCAAAGGTGACAGTTTCTTCAATGTACTGGTTTAACATCCATGCATATTGTGTTATTTGATTATGTTTGAAGGCCATGAACCTATTTGAATATGCGTCCAGAAACACTCGGCAAATGATGTTTCAAGCCATTTTGCGCGTTTTCATCAAGAACTCGGGCTTTGCTTATAGCGAAAAAATGGGGTTCATTTAAGTGCTTTGCTGATTTCTCAGAAACTAAAGTACCCAAAAAAACGGGCATAGGCGCGTTTTGTTTTGTTGCTACTGAACTTTTCTTGATTGCTGTATTCGGTTGTCTTTCTGAATCAATAACCGCAAAATGTTATTCATTTCCAAATTTTGAGAAAATTTGCAATTTTTGGTCAATTTGGGTCATTTTTGGTCATTTTCGAGTTTCTCATTCAATTTTTGACCCAAACGAGTGATTATAGGCCAAATCTGTTGCTATTAAGACGTTCTTCTCTTGAATGGCTGATCACTGTCCTGGAAATTTTCTATAGAACTGTTATTCAATGATGAATGCGGATAAACGAATCTCTTCTCAAATTTTATGGCTGAGTGGTGTTTTGCGCAATTGAACAAGTCTTTCGGCGTGCGTTTTAGGTTTTCTAGACACTATTTAGGTTGTTAAAGCTAATTGTGTCAAACAATGGGATCAATTCAACAATTTTTCTTTTTTCACGATTTCATCAAATTTCTGTGGATGTTGTTTTATGGCAAAACACACAAAACATCATAACCTTCATGGTGAGGTGGGAAATTTTTTCCCACCTCATCATGAAGGTTTGCCGTGACCTAGAACGTGGAAGTGGACCAGAATTACACCCACAAATACGCCGGGAACGCTGTTTCACGTTGTTTTACGTCGGATCCGGAGATCTTGGGCTTCGATTTTAGCCCATAAATTGGGGTACAGAACAGTACTTTGGTAATATCTCCTACAGTACTGGACCAAATTAAACGGGAGTGGTCGCATTTTGTTAATACTGAACCCCTCTTGCTTGCAGTATTTGGTTGGTTTCCCAAATCGGCCTAATCAAAAAGTTATTAATGTTCAAATTTGAAATAGTTCGAAATTTCGGGCTATTCTGGGTGACCCAAATTTCGGTACAACAAAACACGCGATTTACCCAACAAGTGTTAGTGTTTTAGAATCCCCAGTTAGTGGGGAGTCTCCCCATATATATTTTGTATGCAGTTTTATGTAGTCCAGATGGTCAATTTCAGCGTTACATGAGCAGTACCTGTCCTATTTGCTCATTTGGTACGGCACCTTTATGTTGGAATATCTCCTCGTAGAGTGAACCGATTTTCGATCTGTTTGTTGATTTGCACTCAGCTTGAGCCGTACTTGAATCCCTGTAAATAGCGTTTTGTTTCTTTCAGCCGTTTTCGAGAAATTGGCCAGGACACATACCTCCATTTTTACCTATTCGTGTCCGGTACTTTTGCTGTACCTACATGTTAGACCACTAAAACTAGCTCATTTAGACTCGATAATTAGTTTGTTAGACTCGTTTGATAATGCTGATTGTGGGTATATATAGTTTACACCCCATTTTATGTAGTTCAGAAGGTCAATTTTAGCTCTGAATATGGCGTGTCCCGCTTCTGGGGTCAGTTGGTACGGTACCTTAATTTTGCTATAACTCCTCGAAAAAAGCACCGATTGGGCTCATTTTTTGATATGATGCGTATCTCAAGCAGTGCTACAAACTGTACTAAGGGGTTTTTTTTTGTGCAGCCGTTTTTTAGAAATTGTCCAGTAAACTTGACCTCGATTTTAGCCTCAGAAGCGCTTGACACCAGCTTTTGACACCGTTGACACCTTGAAGCTTTGAACTGTACTGAAGAAAATAATGTTTTGAATAGCTCGTCTAGCGTAGATTCTGAATATGTATACTTTATATAGCTTTTTCAGAGGTTTAGGTGTTCAATTTTAGCTCTGAAGGTGGTGTACCTCTATTACAGAGTCATTTGGTACGGTACCTTAATTTTGCTATAACTCCTCGAAAAATGCACCGATTGGGCTCATTTTTTAATATGATGCGTATCTCAAGCAGTTTTACAAACAGTATTTTAGGCGTTTTTTTTTTGTTCAGCCGTTTCCGAGAAATTGGCCAGGAAACTTGACCCCAGTTTCACCTCTGTAGAAGAGGCAACACCATGGGTTCGACTTGAGTACGATGTTAAACGTTGATTTCGGTTGAATTTCAGGGGCACCGGAATGGTCCCATAGACCCAGTGTATGTTCTTGGTTATTGTTATGGCTTGGTTATGGTAGTTGGTTATTATTTATATTAATTATAACAGCGAAACAGGACCCGAAATGGGTCATTTTGGTCATTTGGTACGGTACCTTTATGTTGGAATATCTCCTCGTAGAGTGAACCGATTTTCAATCTGTTTGTTGATTTGCACTCAGCTTGAGCCGTACGTGAATCCCTGTAAATAGCGTTTTGTTTCTTTCAGCCGTTTTCGAGAAATTGGCCAAGACACATACGGTCATTTTTACCTTTTAGTGACTGGTACGTTTCACGTTTCTACATGTGAAATGTTGAAAATTAATGTTTTGACTGCACGAATAGGCTCGTTGAATTCCATTTGTAATGGGGAATCTCCCCATATATATTTTGTATGGGGTTTTCCAAGATCTAGGGGGTCCATTTTCACTCTGCAAATGACCCCCCCCCCCCAACCCTCTGATTTGGTGCTCATAATGTGGTAATTCACTTGTGAAATTGAGTAAAATTGACAAATTGTGTCAATAGGACTGGTCTCAAAGATCCTATGTATGCCACTTTTGCATGCCACGTCACGTATCTGATTATAATTATAGCTTGGGCGTTGGAGAATTACTATTTACTACTATTATATTAAGGTGAGGGCGTTTCGCCCACATGAGGTGCACACCCCCCTGCCCCGTAGTTGACGCCTCTGGCACCCCCCCCCCGCTTTGGTTTTGTTTGTGGACCTCATGCTGGGGATGTGGTTCGTTCGCTGCGCTGCGTTTCGACATTTTGCGAGTTCTTGTCTTCTTCAACACTTTGTTCTCAATGTGTAATATATGTTTTCATCAATTTGTGTAACGTATTGTTTAGAGCGGATAAAATATGGTTGAACTGCTTTTTGCTTTTGAGCGGAAAGTGTACAGCTAGCTGGGAGAATGCACTACTCGGCTTGGTTGAGTGGAAGTCATGCATGATTTCATGCATGACTTCCATTCACCCAATAATAGTGTTGTTTTCTCTCACCTAGTAGCTACACTTACCGGGCAAAAGCAAACTGCAGGGATACTCGGAAGTGCCTAACTAACTGCGCGGGTTGTCGCAGAGCTCGCACAATTGTGGAGAGCCCTAGGTTAAAGAAATAAAAAATACGTAATGATATGTTGTCTGATTTCATGAATTTTTCAAGTTCTGTTATGAAGCGACCCGCTCCGATAAGTTTAAAGTTGGGCAGAGATAAAATCAAGATCGGAGAAGTTTTAGTTATTGGCGACTCCCACGTCAAAAAGATGGTTGATTCTGTGCGTGCTGGGTAGAATTTCAAGTTTTCCTGTGTTGGTGGTGCCCAAGCTCATGACTGGTCTCGTCACTTTCGTGACATATTAGAGCAGAGTTCCGCCGAAGTTGTTATTGTTCAGCTAGGCGGAAACGGTGTTAGCCAACATCCTAAGAAGCAGTACAACAATCAGCTGCCAATTGGCAAAACAGCCCAAGCTCTTCTAGAACTTATGAAGTTTGGGAAAACTTTGGGTAAAGATATCCTTTTAATGGAGGTAATCAGCCGGCGAAATGAAAAAGTGCACGCTGAAGCCATCAGTATGCTCAATAAATGATTGAGGGAACAAAGGAAGAACTATTATATCCCAATAGTTCTTGATGACTGGTTTTTCGCCAAGGATAATGTACATCTCACGCCCGGCTGTTATGATGATGTTGTTGAATGTATCAATGATTTTGTTTTCGTGAAATATTGGTTTGGATGAATTAATATTTGTGTTCTTACTACAAAACTAGTTAAGTGTTACCAATGGGGCCACAATAGTGACTCGTTGGTGATAGGGTGTCAAGATAGTTTCATTTGCTTCAGATCTTATTAAAGATACTTTGTTGATTGTATTAAAGATTTTAGTTTCGTGAAATATTCGTTTGGATATTTTTATGTTTGTTCTGACTACAAAACTAGTTAAGTGATACCAACGGGGCCACAATAGTGACTCGCTGGTAACACTAGTAGACATGTCTAAGCTGAAAAAGTACCATACTTTAGGCAAAAAAGGCTCCAAGAGAAGAAAGGCTTTCTCTATGTTTCAAAAAAGTCTTCTCTCGAAATTCTTCTAAATTTAGAGATCTCTTGAATCTGAGATATTTTGGTTTTTTGGCAAAATATGGTGTTCTTTCATCTGTACCCTTTATTTGCACTGCAAATAACGTAAAAATTCCACCGAATTTCAAAATTTCTATAAAATGTTAGCATTTTTGAAGAAAAGTCGAGTTCGGAAAAAAAATGCTCTTTTTTTTTTTACTTTTTTTCGGGCAACTAGAGCCAAATTGGGGAATGTAGATACGTAGATAGTTTGTCTAATCGTTCTTAAAACTTATGGGCACGACGGATTTTGATTTTAAAATAGTATTGTATCTTTTTTCTGGGTTTCCGTTTTTGCTTTATTAGGTGTTCTGACTCCTCTAAAATTTAGCCTATTTTTTCGCAAATATCTCTCTAAGTTGGGTTTATTCCGGACTACGGACGTTCGGTACCTGTTGGTTATCACTAGTAGACGTGTCTAAGCCGAAAAAGTGCTATATTTTAGGCAGAAAAGGCTCCAAGAAAAGAAAGGCTTTCGCTTTGTTTCAAAAAAGTCTTCTCTCGAAATTCTTCTAAATTTAGAGATCTCTTGAATCTGAGATATTTTGGTTTTTTTGGTAAAATATGGTGTTTCTTCATCTGTACCCTTTATTTGCACTGCAAATAACGTAAGAATTCCACAGAATTTCAAAATTTCTATAAAATGTTAGCATTTTTGAAGAAAAGTCGACTTCGGAAAAAAAATGCTCTTTTTTTTTACTTTTTTTCGGGCAACTAGAGCCAAATTGGGGAATGTAAATACGTAGATAGTTTGTCTAATCGTTCTTAAAACTTATGGGCAAGACGGATTTTGATTTTAAAATAGTATTGTATCTTTTTTCTGGGTTTCCGTTTTTGCTTTATTAGGTGTACTGACTCCTCTAAAATATGGCCTCTTTTTTCGCAAATATCTCTCTAAGTTGGGTTTATTTCGGACTACGGACGTTCGGTACCTGTTGGTTATCACTAGTAGACGTGTCTAAGCCGAAAAAGTGCTATATTTTAGGCAGAAAAGGCTCCAAGAAAAGAAAGGCTTTCTCTATGTTTCAAAAAAGTCTTCTCTCGAAATTCTTCTAAATTTAGAGATCTCTTGAATCTGAGATATTTTGGTTTTTTTGGTAAAATATGGTGTTCTTCATCTGTACCCTTTATTTGCACTGCAAATAACGTAAAATTCCACAGAATTTCAAAATTTCTATAAAATGTTTGTAAAAAGCATTTTTGAAGAAAAGCCGGTTTTTGAAAAAATAAGTTGTCATTTTCACTTTTTCTAGGCCACCTAGAGCCAAATTGGGGAATGTAGATCCGTAGATAGTTTATCTGCTCGTTCTTAGAGCTTATGGACACGACAGATTTTGATTTTAAAATAGTATTGTATCTTTTTCTGGGTTTCCGTTTTTGCTTTATTAGGTGTACTGACTCCTCTAAAATATAGCCTCTTTTTTCGCAAATATCTTTCTAAGTTGGTTTTTTTTCGGGCTTTTGACGTTCGGTACCTGTTGTTTATCACTAGTAGACGTATCTAAGCCAAAAAAGTACCATACTTTAGGCAGAAAAGGCTCCAAGAAAAGAAAGGCTTTCTCTATGTTTCAAAAAAGTCTTCTCTCGAACTTCTTCTAAATGTCGAGATCTCTTGAATCTGAGATGTTTTTCTTTTTTAGCTCAAATATGGTGTTCTTTCATCTGTACCCACTATTTGCACTGCAAATAACGTAAAAAATCCGCAGAATTTCGAAATTTCAATAAAATGGTAGGATTTTTGAAGAAAAGTCGACTTCGGAAAAAAAATGCTCTTTTTTTTTTACTTTTTCTCGGCCACCTAGAGCCAAATTGGGGAATGTAAATCCGTAGATAGTTTACCTGCTCGTTCTTAGAGCTTATGGACACGACAGATTTTGATTTTAAAATAGTATTGTATCTTTTTCTGGGTTTCCGTTTTTGCTTTATTAGGTGTACTGACTCCTCTAAAATATAGCCTCTTTTTTCGCAAATATCTCTCTAAGTTGGGTTTTTTTCGGGCTATGGACGTTCGGTACCTGTTGTTTATCACTAGTAGACGTTTCTAAGCTGAAAAAGTACCATACTTTGGGCAGAAAAGGCTTCAACAAAAGGAAGGCTTTCTCTATGTTTCGAAATAGTCTTCTCTCGAAATTCTTCTAAGAGTAGAGATCTCATGAATCTGAGATATTTTTCTTTTTTAGCTCAAATAGGGTGTTCATTCATCTGTACCCACTATTTGCACTGCAAATAACGTAAAAATTCCGCAGAATTTCGAAATTTCTATAAAATTGTAGGATTTTTGAAGAAAAGTCGACTTCGGAAAAAAAATGCTCTTTTTTTTACTTTTTCTCGGGCAACTAGAGCCAAATTGGGGAATGTAAATACGTAGATAGTTTACCTGCTCGTTCTTAGAGCTTATGGACACGACAGATTTTGATTTTAAAATAGTATTGTATCTTTTTTCTGGGTTTCCGTTTTTGCTTTATTAGGTGTACTGACTCCTCTAAAATATAGCCTCTTTTTTCGCAAATATCTCTCTAAGTTGGGTTTTTTTCGGGCTTTTGACGTTCGGTACCTGTTGTTTATCACTAGTAGACGTATCTAAGCCAAAAAAGTACCATACTTTAGGCAGAAAGGGCTCCAAGAAAAGAAAGGCTTTCTCTATGTTTCAAAAAAGTCTTCTCTCGAAATTCTTCTAAATGTCGAGATCTCTTGAATCTGAGATATTTTGGTTTTTTTTGGTAAAATATGGTGTTCTTTCATCTGTACCCACTATTTGCACTGCAAATAACGTTAAAATTCCGCAGAATTTCGAAATTTCTATCAAAAGGTAGGATTTTTGAAGAAAAGTCGACTTCGGAAAAAAAAATGCTCTTTTTTTTACTTTTTCTCGGCCACCTAGAGCCAAATTGGGGAATGTATATCCGTAGATAGTTTATCTGCTCGTTCTTAAAACTTATGGACACGACAGATTTTGATTTTAAAATAGTATTGTATCTTTTTTCTGGGTTTCCGTTTTTGCTTTATTAGGTGTACTGACTCCTCTAAAATTTAGCCTCTTTTTTCGCAAATATCTCTCTAAGTTGGGTTTTTTTCGGGCTTTTGACGTTCGGTACCTGTTGTTTATCACTAGTAGACGTATCTAAGCCAAAAAAGTACCATACTTTAGGCAGAAAAGGCTCCAAGAAAAGAAAGGCTTTCTCTATGTTTCAAAAAAGTCTTCTCTCGAAATTCTTCTAAATGTCGAGATCTCTTGAATCTGAGATATTTTGGTTTTTTTGGTAAAATATGGTGTTCTTTCATCTGTACCCGCTATTTGCACTGCAAATAACGTAAAAATTCCGCAGAATTTCGAAATTTCTATCAAAAGGTAGGATTTTTGAAGAAAAGTCGACTTCGGAAAAAAAATGCTCTTTTTTTTTTTACTTTTTCTCGGCCACCTAGAGCCAAATTGGGGAATGTAAATCCGTAGATAGTTTATCTGCTCGTTCCTAAAACTTATGGACACGAAAGATTTTGATTTTAAAATAGTATTGTATCTTTTTTCTGGGTTTTCGTTTTTGCTTTATTAGGTGTACTGACTCCTCTAAAATATAGCCTCTTTTTTCGCAAATATCTCTCTAAGTTGGGTTTTTTTCGGGCTTTTGACGTTCGGTACCTGTTTTTTATCACTAGTAGACGTATCTAAGCCAAAAAAGTACCATACTTTAGGCAGAAAAGGCTCCAAGAAAAGAAAGGCTTTCTCTATGTTTCAAAAAAGTCTTCTCTCGAAATTCTTCTAAAAGTAGAGATCTCATGAATCTGAGATATTTTTCATTTTTTAGCTCAAATATGGTGTTCTTGCATCTGTACCCACTATTTGCACTGCAAATAACGTAAAAATTCCGCAGAATTTCGAAATTTCTATAAAATGGTAGGATTTTTGAAGAAAAGTCGACTTCGGAAAAAAAAATGCTCTTTTTTTTTTACTTTTTCTCGGCCACCTAGAGCCAAATTGGGGAATGTAAATCCGTAGATAGTTTATCTGCTCGTTCTTAAAACTTATGGACACGACAGATTTTGATTTTAAAATAGTATTGTATCTTTTTTCTGGGTTTCCGTTTTTGCTTTATTAGGTGTACTGACTCCTCTAAAATTTAGCCTCTTTTTTGCAAATATCTCTCTAAGTTGGGTTTTTTTCGGGCTTTTGACGTTCGGTACCTGTTGTTTATCACTAGTAGACGTATCTAAGCCAAAAAAGTACCATACTTTAGGCAGAAAAGGCTCCAAGAAAATAAAGGCTTTCTCTATGTTTCAAAAAAGTCTTCTCTCGAAATTCTTCTAAATGTCGAGATCTCTTGAATCTGAGATATTTTGGTTTTTTTGGTAAAATATGGTGTTTTTTCATCTGTACCCGCTATTTGCACTGCAAATAACGTAAAAATTCCGCAGAATTTCGAAATTTCTATCAAAAGGTAGGATTTTTGAAGAAAAGTCGACTTCGGAAAAAAAATGCTCTTTTTTTTTTACTTTTTCTCGGCCACCTAGAGCCAAATTGGGGAATGTAAATCCGTAGATAGTTTATCTGCTCGTTCTTAAAACTTATGGACACGACAGATTTTGATTTTAAAATAGTATTGTATCTTTTTTCTGGGTTTCCGTTTTTGCTTTATTAGATGTACTGACTCCTCTAAAATATAGCCTCTTTTTTCGCAAATATCTATCTAAGTTGGGTTTTTTTTGGGCTTTTGACGTTCGGTACCTGTTTTTTATCACTAGTAGACGTATCTAAGCCAAAAAAGTACCATACTTTAGGCCGAAAAGGCTCCAAGAAAAGAAAGGCTTTCTCTATGTTTCAAAAAAGTCTTCTCTCGAAATTCTTCTAAAAGTAGAGATCTCATGAATCTGAGATATTTTTCATTTTTTAGCTCAAATATGGTGTTCCTGCATCTGTACCCACTATTTGCACTGCAAATAACGTAAAAATTCCGCAGAATTTCGAAATTTCTATAAAATGGTAGGATTTTTGAAGAAAAGTCGACTTCGGAAAAAAAATGCTCTTTTTTTTACTTTTTCTCGGCCACCTAGAGCCAAATTGGGGAATGTAAATCCGTAGATAGTTTATCTGCTCGTTCTTAAAACTTATGGACACGGCAGATTTTGATTTTAAAAAAGTATTGTATCTTTTTTCTGGGTTTCCGTTTTTGCTTTATTAGGTGTACTGACTCCTCTAAAATATAGCCTCTTTTTTTCGCAAATATCTCTCTAAGTTGGGTTTTTTTCGGGCTTTTGACATTCGGTACCTGTTGTTTATCACTAGTAGGCGTATCTAAGCCAAAAAAGTACCATACTTTAGGCAGAAAAGGCTCCAAGAAAAGAAAGGCTTTCTCTATGTTTCAAAAAAGTCTTCTCTCGAAATTCTTCTAAATGTCGAGATCTCTTGAATCTGAGATAATTTGGTTTTTTTGGTAAAACGTGGTGTTCCTTCATCTGTACCCACTATTTGCACTGCAAATAACGTAAAAATTCCGCAGAATTTCGAAATTTCTTTAAAATGGTAGGATTTTTGAAGAAAAGTCGACTTCGGAAAAAAAATGCTCTTTTTTTTACTTTTTCTCGGCCACCTAGAGCCAAATTGGGGAATGTAAATCCGTAGATAGTTTATCTGCTCGTTCTTAAAACTTATGGACACGGCAGATTTTGATTTTAAAAAAGTATTGTATCTTTTTTCTGGGTTTCCGTTTTTGCTTTATTAGGTGTACTGACTCCTCTAAAATATAGCCTCTTTTTTTCGCAAATATCTCTCTAAGTTGGGTTTTTTTCGGGCTTTTGACATTCGGTACCTGTTGTTTATCACTAGTAGGCGTATCTAAGCCAAAAAAGTACCATACTTTAGGTAGAAAAGGCTCCAAGAAAAGAAAGGCTTTCTCTATGTTTCAAAAAAGTCTTCTCTCGAAATTCTTCTAAATGTCGAGATCTCTTGAATCTGAGATAATTTGGTTTTTTTGGTAAAACATGGTGTTCCTTCATCTGTACCCACTATCTGCACTGCAAATAACGTAAAAATTCCGCAGAATTTCGAAATTTCTTTAAAATGGTAGGATTTTTGAAGAAAAGTCGACTTCGGAAAAAAATGCTCTTTTTTTACTTTTTCTCGGCCACCTAGAGCCAAATTGGGGAATGGAAATCCGTAGATAGTTTATCTGCTCGTTCTTAAAACTTATGGACACGACAGATTTTGATTTTAAAATAGTATTGTATCTTTTTTCTGGGTTTCCGTTTTTGCTTTATTAGGTGTACTGACTCCTCTAAAATATAGCCTCTTTTTTCGCAAATATCTCTCTAAGTTGGGTTTTTTCGGGCTTCTGACGTTCGGTACCTGTTGTTTATCACTAGTAGACGTGTCTAAGCCAAAAAAGTACCATACTTTAGGCAGAAAAGGCTCCAAGAAAAGAAAGGCTTTCTCTATGTTTCAAAAAAGTCTTCTCTCGAAATTCTTCTAAATTTAGAGATCTCTTGGATCTGAGATATTTTATTTTTTTTGTTCAAATACGGTGTTCATTCAACTGTACCAACTATTTGCAGTGCAAATGGTGCAAAAAACCTGCGAAATTTCAAATTTTCTATATAATGTTAGGATTTTTGAAGCAAAGTCGGTTTTTGAAAAAAAAGTGGTAATTTTTACTTTTTCTCGGCCACATAGAGCCAAATTGGACAATGTAGTTTCGTAGATAGTTTGTCTACTCGTTCTTAAAACTTATGGACACGACAGATTTTGATTTTAAAGTCGTATCCTATCTTTTTCCTAGGGTTCCGTTTTTGCTTTATTAGGTGTACTGACTCCTCTAAAATATAGCCTCTTTTTTCGCAAATATCTCTCTAAGTTGGGTTTTTTTCGGGCTTCTGACGTTCGGTACCTGTTGTTTATCACTAGTAGAAGTATCTAAGCCAAAAAAGTACCATACTTTAGGCAGAAAAGGCTCCAAGAAAAGAAAGGCTTTCTCTATGTTTCAAAAAAGTCTTCTCTCGAAATTCTTCTAAATTTAGAGATCTCTTGGATCTGAGATATTTTATTTTTTTGTTCAAATACGGTGTTCATTCATCTGTACCAACTATTTGCAGTGCAAATGGTGCAAAAAACTTGCGAAATTTCAAATTTTCTATATAATGTTAGGATTTTTGAAGCAAAGTCGGTTTTTGAAAAAAAAGTGGTCATTTTTACTTTTTCTCGGCCACATAGAGCCAAATTGGACAATGTAGTTTCGTAGATAGTTTGTCTACTCGTTCTTAAAACTTATGGACACGACAGATTTTGATTTTAAAGTCGTATCCTATCTTTTTCCTAGGGTTCCGTGTTTGCTTTATTAGGTGTACTGACTCTTCAAAAATATAGCCTCTTTTTTCGCAAATATCTCTCTGAGTTGGGTTTATTTCGGGCTATGGACGTTCGGTACCTGTTGGTTATCACTAGTAGACGTGTCTAAGCTGAAAAAGTACAATAATTTAGGCAGAAAAAGCTCCAAGAAAAGATAGGGCATCTCAATGTTTCAAAAAAGTCTTCTCTCGAAATTCTTCTAAATTTAGAGATCTCTTGGATCTGAGATATTTTATTTTTTGTTCAAATACGGTGTTCATTCAACTGTACCCACTATTTGCAGTGCAAATGTTGCAAAAATCTGCGGAATTTCAAAATTTCTATAAAATGTTAGGATTTTTGAAGAAAGGTCGGTTTTTGAAAAAAAAGTGGTCATTTTCACTTTTTCTCGGCCACTTTGGGCCAAATTGGACAATGTAGTTTCGTAGATAGTTTGTCTACTCGTTCTTAAAACTTGTGGACACGACAGATTTTGATTTTAAGGTCGTATCGTATATTTTTTCTAGGTTTCCGTGTTTGCTTTATTAGTTGTACTGACTCTTCAAAAATATAGCCTCTTTTTTCGCAAATATCTCTCTAAGTTGGGTCTATTTCGGTCTCTGGACGTTCGGTACCTGTTGGTTATCACTAGTAGACGTGTCTAAGCTGAAAAAATACCATACTTTAGGCAGAAAAAGCTCGAAGAAAAGATAGGGCTTCTCAATGTTTCAAAAAAGTCTTGTCTCGAAATTCTTCTAAATTTAGAGATCTCTTGGATCTGAGATATTTTATTTTTTTGTTCAAATACGGTGTTCATTCAACTGTACCAACTATTTGCAGTGCAAATGGTGCAAAAAATCTGCGGAATTTCAAAATTTCTATATAATGTTAGGATTTTTGAAGCAAAGTCGGTTTTTGAAAAAAAAGTGGTCATTTTTACTTTTTCTCGGCCACATAGAGCCAAATTGGACAATGTAGTATCGTAGATAGTTTGTCTACTCGTTCTAAAACTTATGGACACGACAGATTTTGATTTTAAAGTTGTATCGTATCTTTTTTCTAGGTTTCCGTGTTTGCTTTATTAGGTGTACTGACTCTACAAAAATATAGCCTCTTTTTTCGCAAATATCTCTCTGAGTTGGGTTTATTTCGGGCTATGGACGTTCGGTACCTGTTGGTTATCAACACTAGACGTGTCTAAGCCGAAAAAGTGCTATTTTTTAGGCAGAAAAAGCTCCAAGAAAAGAAAGGCTTTCTCTATGTTTCAAAAAAGTCTTCTCTCGAAATTCTTCTAAATTTAGAGATCTCTTGAATCTAAAATATTTTAGTTTTTTGGTCGAATACGGTGTCCGTTCAACTGTACCCACTATTTGCAGTGCAAATGGTGAAAAAATTTGGCGGAATTTCAAATTTCCTATATAATGTTAGGATTTTTTAAGAAAAGTCGGTTTTTGAAAAAAAAAAAGTGGCCATTTTTACTTTTTCTCGGCCACTTAGAGCCAAATTGGGCAATGTAGTTTCGTAGATAGTTTGTCTACTCGTTCTCAAAACTTATAGACACGACGGGTTTTGATTTTAAGGTCGTATTGTATCTTTTTTCTAGATTTGCGTGTTTGCTTTATTAGGTGTACTGACTCTTCAAAAATATAGCCTCTTTTTTTCGCAAATATCTCTCTAAGTTGGGTTTATTTCGGGCTATGGACGTTCAGTACCTGTTGGTTATCACCAGTAGACGTGTCTAAGCTGAAAAATTACCATACTTTAGGCAGAAAAAGCTCGAAGAAAAGATTGGGCTTCTCAATGTTTCAAAAAAGTCTTCTCTCGAAATTCTTCTAAATTTAGAGATCTCTTGAATCTAAAATATTTTAGTTTTTTGGTCGAATACGGTGTCCGTTCAACTGTACCCACTATTTGCAGTGCAAATGGTGCAAAAATTCTGCGGAATTTCAAAATTTCTATATAATGTTAGGATTTTTGAAGAAAAGTCGGTTCTTGAAAAAAAAAGTGGTCATTTTTACTTTTTCTCGGCCACTTATAGCCAAATTGGACAATGTAGTTTCGTAGATAGTTTGTCTACTCGTTCTTAAAACTTATGGACACGACAGATTTTGATTTTAAAGTCGTATCGTATCTTTTTTCTAGGTTTCCGTGTTTGCTTTATTAGGTGTACTGACTCCTCTAAAAAATAGCCTCTTTTTTCGCAAATATCTCTCTAAGTTGGTTTTTTTTCGGGCTATGGACGTTCGGTACCTGTTGTTTATCACTAGTAGACGTGTCTAAGCTGAAAAAGTACCATACTTTAGTCAGAAAAAGCTCAAAGAAAAGATAGGGCTTCTCAACGTTTCAAAAAATTCTTCTCTCGAAATTCTTCTAAATTTAGAGATCTCTTGGATCTAAGATATTTTATTTTTTTGGTCAAATACGGTGTTCATTCAACTGTACCCACTATTTGCAGTGCAAATGGTGCAAAAATTCTGCGGAATTTTAAAATTTCTATATAATGATAGGATTTTTGAAGAAAAGTCGGTTTTTGAAAAAAAAAAGTGGTCATTTTTACTTTTTCTCGGCCACTTATAGCCAAATTGGACAATGTAGTTTCGTAGATAGTTTGTCTACTCGTTCTTAAAACTTATGGACACGACAAAATTTGATTTTAAAGTCGTATCGTATATTTTTTCTAGGTTTCCGTGTTTGCTTTATTAGGTGTACTGACTCTTCAAAAATATAGCCTCTTTTTTCGCAAATATCTCTCGAAGTTGGGTTTATTTCGAGCTATGGACGTTCGGTACCTGTTGGTTATCACCAGTAGACGTGTCCAAGCTAAAAAAGTACCGTACTTTAGGCAGAAAAAGCTCCAAGAAACGATAGGGCTTCTCAATGTTTCAAAAAAGTCTTCTCTCGAAATTCTTCTAAATTTAGAGATCTCTTGGATCAAAGATATTTTATTTTTTTGGTCAAATACGGTGTTCATTCAACTGTACCCACTATTTGCAGTGCAAATGGTGCAAAAATTCTGCGGAATTTCAAAATTTCTATATAATGATAGGATTTTTGAAGAAAAGTCGGTTTTTGAAAAAAAAGTTGTCATTTTTACTTTTTCTCGGCCACTTATAGCCAAATTGGACAATGTAGTTTCGTAGATAGTTTGTCTACTCGTTCTTAAAACTTATGGAAACGACAAAATTTGATTTTAAAGTCGTATTGTATATTTTTTCCAGGTTTCCGTGTTTGCTTTATTAGGTGTACTGACTCCTCTAAAATATAGCCTCTTTTTTCGCAAATATCTCTCTAAGTTGGGTTTTTTTCGGGCTATGGACGTTCGGTACCGGTTGTTTATCACTAGTAGACGTGTCTAAGTTGAAAAAGTACCATACTTTAGTCAGAAAAAGCTCAAAGAAAAGATAGGGCTTCTCAACGTTTCAAAAAATTCTTCTCTCGAAATTCTTCTAAATTTAGAGATCTCTTGGATCTAAGATATTTTATTTTTTTGGTCAAATACGGTGTTCATTCAACTGTACCCACTATTTGCAGTGCAAATGGTGCAAAAATTCTGCGGAATTTTAAAATTTCTATATAATGATAGGATTTTTGAAGAAAAGTCGGTTTTTGAAAAAAAAAAAGTGGTCATTTTTACTTTTTCTCGGCCACTTATAGCCAAATTGGACAATGTAGTTTCGTAGATAGTTTGTCTACTCGTTCTTAAAACTTATGGACACGACAAAATTTGATTTTAAAGTCGTATCGTATATTTTTTCTAGGTTTCCGTGTTTGCTTTATTAGGTGTACTGACTCTTCAAAAATATAGCCTCTTTTTTCGCAAATATCTCTCGAAGTTGGGTTTATTTCGAGCTATGGACGTTCAGTACCTGTTGGTTATCACCAGTAGACGTGTCTAAGCTGAAAAAGTACCGTACTTTAGGCAGAAAAAGCTCCAAGAAACGATAGGGCTTCTCAATGTTTCAAAAAAGTCTTCTCTCGAAATTCTTCTAAATTTAGAGATCTCTTGGATCTAAGATATTTTATTTTTTTGGTCAAATACGGTGTTCATTCAACTGTACCCACTATTTGCAGTGCAAATGGTGTAAAAATTCTGCGGAATTTCAAAATTTCTATATAATGTTAGGATTTTTGAAGAAAAGTCGGTTCTTGAAAAAAAAAAGTGGTCATTTTTACTTTTTCTCGGCCACTTATAGCCAAATTGGACAATGTAGTTTCGTAGATAGTTTGTCTACTCGTTCTTAAAACTTATGGACACGACAAAATTTGATTTTAAAGTCGTATCGTATATTTTTTCTAGGTTTCCGTGTTTGCTTTATTAGGTGTACTGACTCTTCAAAAATATAGCCTCTTTTTTCGCAAATATCTCTCGAAGTTGGGTTTATTTCGAGCTATGGACGTTCAGTACCTGTTGGTTATCACCAGTAGACGTGTCTAAGCTGAAAAAGTACCGTACTTTAGGCAGAAAAAGCTCCAAGAAACGATAGGGCTTCTCAATGTTTCAAAAAAGTCTTCTCTCGAAATTCTTCTAAATTTAGAGATCTCTTGGATCTAAGATATTTTATTTTTTTGGTCAAATACGGTGTTCATTCAACTGTACCCACTATTTGCAGTGCAAATGGTGTAAAAATTCTGCGGAATTTCAAAATTTCTATATAATGATAGGATTTTTGAAGAAAAGTCGGTTTTTGAAAAAAAAAAAAGTGGTCATTTTTACTTTTTCTCGGCCACTTATAGCCAAATTGGACAATGTAGTTTCGTAGATAGTTTGTCTACTCGTTCTTAAAACTTATGGACACGACAAAATTTGATTTTAAAGTCGTATCGTATATTTTTTCCAGGTTTCCGTGTTTGCTTTATTAGGTGTACTGACTCTTCAAAAAAATAGCCTCTTTTTTTCGCAAATATCTCTCTAAGTTGGGTTTTTTCGGGCTATGGACGTTCGGTACCTGTTGTTTATCACTAGTAGACGTGTCTAAGCTGAAAAAGTACCATACTTTAGTCAGAAAAAGCTCAAAGAAAAGATAGGGCTTCTCAACGTTTCAAAAAATTCTTCTCTCGAAATTCTTCTAAATTTAGAGATCTCTTGGATCTAAGATATTTTATTTTTTTGGTCAAATACGGTGTTCATTCAACTGTACCCACTATTTGCAGTGCAAATGGTGCAAAAATTCTGCGGAATTTTAAAATTTCTATATAATGATAGGATTTTTGAAGAAAAGTCGGTTTTTGAAAAAAAAAGTGGTCATTTTTACTTTTTCTCGGCCACTTATAGCCAAATTGGACAATGTAGTTTCGTAGATAGTTTGTCTACTCGTTCTCAAAACTTATAGACACGACGGGTTTTGATTTTAAGGTCGTATTGTATCTTTTTTCTAGGTTTGCGTGTTTGCTTTATTAGGTGTACTGACTCTTCAAAAATATAGCCTCTTTTTTTCGCAAATATCCCTCTAAGTTGGGTTTATTATGGGCTTTTGACGTTCGGAACCTGTTGGTTATCACTAATAGACGTGTCTAAGCTGAAAAAACACGTCTACAAAATGTTTGAATAGTCTTTTGCGATGCCTAGTGTACAGCTAGTTGAGAGTGTTGATGATGCGCTACTGATTTCTGTGTTATTTCCCATTCTCTATTACAGATCATGTCCATGAAAATGGAGAGACCATATTGTTTTCAGTAGGCCTTTTCAATTGTTTGCATGGCATCGGGTGATTTTTTGGTCGGTTTTCGTTATTTTGAAAAAATGTTAGGATTTTTGAAGGAACGTCATTTTGCTCGATTTTGAATTTTTTCATGTTAAAACAAAAAAATTAGTTTGCAGAATAATATGAGCAGAACATACAACCGCAAACAAAAGAGAAAATTCGCGGAAGTTAAAATAGCCGCAGCACTTGTATATATGAGAAAAACTAGCACATCTGTTAGGGAAACAGCGAAACTCTATTGTCTGCCTCGTACTACGCTTCAGAGGAGGTCAAAACTTAACCAGAATTATGTCCCTAGGGGCAGGAAGCCTATTTTGACGGAAAATGCATATAGAGAAGTATTCAGAAGAAGTATCACTGCTTCATTTAGTGTTGAGGTTCGAAGAATAGCGTACGAAGTTGCATTGGAACAGGAAACGCATATTCCCCAATCATGGATTCAGAATGCGATGGCAGGCGTTGACTGGTGTCTAAATTTTTTCAAGAAGTACCCTCATCTGAAAAAAATTTGGGCAAAGAAAAGTGTGGAAAAATCAGAAAAATTTCTCTGCTGTGTCTGTGAAGAAATATACGATCGCTCTGATGTTGTTCTCTGTATATCATGCTGTGGAATGAAGTGCATCCATTGTTACAATCCAAAAAAATGCTTGCAGAAAGATATGAACCACAAGTATATGTAGTCTGCAGTAAAGTGTTGGATTAGAGTGATGCCTGTATGATGTATGTCGTGTTTACTGCTAATATGTTGCTTTGTATATATGAAGTGCTTCATCGTTTTTTCGCGCTAATAGACGCTTTCTTTGCAAATTAAATTTGAAAATTTTGACATTTTTTTTTCATGACAGACAACTGGGCAAAAAAGATAAAATCTTGGTTGTTTTTTGGTCAAAATTAGCGGGGCCATAAGCTTGACCTGCTTTGTTTCAAGGTTTTCAAATCAACAAGCAAGGTCATAAAATTGACTTGCTTCGGTTTCGTCTTGTTCTTGAAAAACTCGGCAGGGCCATAAAATTGACCTGCGTTAGATTGCCAAAATTTGCAGACTGTTTCTGAAATATTTAATTATTGTTGTGAAAGTTGCATATTGTTTTTCAAATGATGGTGTTGAAAATTTAGAATTAGCTGTTGTTAGGTTTTACTGAAAGCTTTCTTCAACTTTTAATCGTTTCCGAGATTGGACTTCTTAATTGAAAAACTAAAAAACAATGTCTCTGACTGAAATCATCAATTCTCTCTCCTATGAACTTGAGCAGATGGGACAGCTGCTAAAAAAGGTGCGCGATAATTTCCTGCAATTGAATTCTTTTCTCCAGCTCCCAGATGAGCGGCTTGAAAAGATGGGAATTCCTATTGCCGTGATATATGCAGTGCGTGATAAAGCCAGAGCAAGTGCTAATCAGTTAACCCCCACGAGTTCTTCAAACACACCTGCATTGACGCCGAGCACTTCAGTGTCAACACCTGTGCGAAGAGCTGTAATTACTCCGGAGTCAATTTTGACAAGCACACCAGCAACGTTAGATGAGCTGAAAAAGCTAACTTCGAAAATCAACCCCGAGGTTGACAGCCACAAACTGAAGCTGGCTTCAATTGTTTGCGCGAAGATGGTTGAGGTAGGCTTCGAAAGGATTTTTTGTCTTTAATCTGGAAGGCCATAAATATGACTTCCATTTGCGCCTTCTTTTCTCCGCAAGTGTTCTTTCAGCTCCATGGAATAAAGCCAAGCACTGAGATAAAATGCCTGTATGCTCAGATGTGCGTTGAGCTTTTCCCTACATACCTTGTTCAAGGCCAAAAATATCCATATGTGAGTAGCTTTATCAAGTTTACGAAAGAACATTGTTATTACCCTGATATTTTTTTCAGGGATTGTTCTTTCAACCGTCTCACAAAATTGGCGAACACGTTGTCGTGCCTCAGTCAGGAATATTTGAGCATAAGTTAAGAACTCTAAGACAAAAGGAAAAGGAAAACCAACCTCCAGCAGACGATTCAGAAGGCGATAATGGTAAAAAAAACAATCATGCTTTTAAAATTGGAACCTGTTTTTTTCATTTTTCTTTCTTCTAGTTGAAGTGACCAGGCCAGTAAAAAGAAAACTAAACGTTCCTGCTAAAAACAAATCAGCTGACCTCTCAGAGCTTAAAAGGTTGTTCAACCGCACTGACCAGTCGTCTGAAACTACACGCTCGTTAACTTTTGCTCAACGGCAAAAGTTTTTGCAGACAACAAAGGAGAGGGTCGATATTGACCAATATTGCTCAGTAATAGGACTCTCCTTCACCAACGCCCTCCATGTTAGTTCCCTAATGCACTAATGCGGTTTTCTCAAATTTCCTATCTTTATGATTTTTTTGCAGGTTGATAACGAATACCGCAGATGGATAAAAACATCTCATGAGGAAAAAATAGAAGTACTCTTCCTTCAAGAACGAGAAAAGATAATTCATTTGGCTGAAAACTCAGAGAAGTTGCCCAGTGAAGCAAGCGAACTGCTAACAGGTTTCTATTTTTCTTGTATTTTATTCAGGTATTTGTTTCTTTGTGGTTTAAAAAAAACTTTTAGAAGTCGATCGAAATACTGCTGCGCTTCTTCTGTTGAGCTATCTTGTGCCCCAAAGAAGAACAGTTGGAAAACACCGACTCAGTGACACGGAGTCACGCTCCAGGATGAAGCTGAACTTTATCAGTGAAGCTACTGTAATTATTTTGATGTATCATTCTTCTAAACTCAACCTAACATTTTTTTCTGCCTCCTAAATTTGGTTTTCGTTTAGGATTAAGACAACATTGATGAGTGTGTCAATAAGTGGAAACTCTCCAACGGTGCGATTGTTAAAACTTCAATGAAGGTAGAAACAGATTTTTCCTTACTTTCATTTTCTTTTGTTGGATTTTATATTTTTACAGCCGGGCCATAAAATTGACCTGATTCTTCACTTCTTAAATTATCATTAAAAAGGTTGAGCCCTCAACAAGAGGCATCAAGTTTGCGCCATGTCATATGCTTAGTTAAGTTGTTTGCATCGCTTGTCTCCTTTTAACAGAACTTCGTCGTCTGCGGATGTGAAGTCGTAGAGTGCGATTCGTTGACATCGGCTGTAGAACTGAGTCACAAGTTTTTCACATGTGTGAACTTGAAATACCCTGGCCCTGTGTCGGTGATTTGGTGTTACCTTGACAAGTTCGTGTGGCGCAGGGATAACTGTATAATGGTGCCAGCAGTTGAGGATTTCGTAAGAGGGCTGAATCAAGCTTGGGAAAAGAAAAACACAGCAGTCGAAGGGCCATAAAAATGACCTTCGCTATTAAACTGCACTTTGCCTGATCTTATCAAACTACTTCGAAAGCCAACAAACTGAGCGAATTGCATACTTAATAATATTTCCAGCAATCATCTTTGTTGCTAATGTTTCGTTTTCAAAGCTCATTCCTATCGTATTCTGTTTCTTGCATTGCTTTTCATGTACCTGCTGATTGCCACCAATATATCTCTAATGAAAAGAGGTTCATCTTCTCTTTTGTATACAATTTGACCGGCACAGTGATTTGGCTGCCAGGTCACAGCTTTCAAGTTTATTTGATATTTCATTTTTTTTGGATCTCTCTTACAGTTGATTGTTGTTGTGCTTTATATCTCTTCAGTACTGTTGTTCATGCAAAAACTATTATTCTTCTCAGAAATTGACAGCTTCGTTACTCCTTTTTTAATTGACGCAAGCAAAGAGGAAAGAAAAAGGCGTAAATTTGTTTTTTTTTTCAAAAGTTAGACTATGGATTTTGTTTTTGGCGTTTTTGGAATAAAAATCATATCTGCTCATATCTTCGTATTTGAAACCACAAAAATGATAATCAGTTTTAAAAATATTTGTCAGGGCCATAATTTTGACCTGAACAACTTTCAATCATTCGTTTGAAAAATGAACAAATGCATTAGATGCTAGACTGGACTGTCTAATAAATGGCCCGGCATTGATCAGAGCTTTCAAATCTTCAACGATTTGAAATGAAAAGAATTACGTATATGAAAGAAAATGGCGTAAACTTTACTTTTTAACAGCATTATTTAAGCAGCATCAATTAAAAAAAGACAATACGGGCCGTAAATTTGACCTTCTTTCTTTCGACAGACTAATCGTGGTCGTTTATTGAATTAATCTGTCTTTTTTTGCTGAAATATCACAGCCCATTTCTTTGTTTCAGATATTGGAATTATTGGAAAAATGAAAAGAAAATGTCAGGGCCATAAATTTGACCTGATCAGTCTCTTTTTTGTGCGATATCTCAACAGACCTAAGCGTTGTCTTTGCTAACTTTCCTACCAATTTTCGAACAAATACAAAGACCAGAGATTTTTTGCGAGCTTTCAGGGCCATAAATTTGACCTGACAGATAAAACTGTACTGCTCGCCTGAAGGCTTCTTTTTATACAAAACTCCGGAGGAAAAAATGCATGAAGAGATTGGTCAGATTGATGAGCAGTTGAGTATTGAACGTTGTGTTCAAAATTACCCATTGTTAGCTTCGGTAGACTACAGAATCACAGAAGCACTTCTTGATTCGTCAGAAATACGAAGTCATAAAGCCATCAGATCCGAAAATTTAGTGAACTTTCCTGACCAACTTCCTCTTTACGTTTTTCTTGAAAAAAACTATACTCGATCGTTTGACTTTGTTACTTATAAACCTTGCTTTAATGAATTTAAAAACGACACTCAGCGTAGTCATTGTGGTTTTTCAGTTGTCGCAAAAACAGCCCTGAAAAAAGGACAAATAATCGATGGACTAACTGGTGTTGTTGGTGAGATCAATCATGCCCTGCCCTTCGAGCATGACTTTTCCACTTTTGTCTGTCAGTTTACAAAGCAAAGTCGTATAATGCTCGGCCCAATTTCATTCGTTAACCATTCTTGTATACCAAATGCGTCCTACAAAATGAATATTTCAAAACCTGGAGTTGTGCGACTGGCAGCATTGCATTCCATTGGCGAAGGTGAGGAAATCACAGTTTCGTATGGTGCAAAATATTTTGATGTTAATGGTGTATCTACATGTCAATGCCCTCACGAGACAATGCACGTCCGGAGAAAATTTCGCTCAACGAAAAACAGCAACAAACACGATAATGATATGAAAGCTCAAGTTGAGGTTTTGGAGGACGCGGTTGCACTTGAGGAGCCAGAAGTTGCTGAAAACGTTACATCATACGCGCCACAGGATGCGCATTGTGTAGATAGCCAAATGCAGTGTACACAATTGAGACGCTCTCAAAGGAAATTGGAAACGTTTGAAAGTTTTTGGACAGACTGTTCAAATGATCAGAAAAGTTTCTCCCTTAACTGCACGATATGTGAAATTCAAGTAGATGTTGCCAATATGATGTATATGAAATTGAATCACCGCTACGAGGCGCAAATACCTTGTCCTTTTTGTGCTCATCTTTTCGTTTTTGGTCGGAGCTTTGTTCGCCATTTCAACCGTCATGTACCCGAGGTGATTAAAAAGCTTACGCACGAGAAAAATCAAGTAACCAATGGCAATCCTATAAAAAAACAAGAGGAAACTGCTATTTCTAGTCAGCAGAGCCCGCCAATATACTCTCAGTCTTCTCAACTTCATGAAACGGACACAGACGAGGAAAATGATCTAGTGCTGCACAATCCAGTTTCCGGCTTTGTTCAACTTTTGCCGCTCCCTTTAGGTGATGACGAAATTGTGCTACCGGTTCGCAACAAAAGGAAAATAGTTAAACGAAAACAGAACTTTGCTATGTGCTCAAGAGAAGTGTTTTGTTGTCTGTGGGACGGTTCGGTTTTTTTTGAGCCACCTATATTTAGATCACTGCTACGAAAAGAAATTTAATTGTGTTTTCTGTCCTCGTTTTTATCCTCATGTGAACAGCTTACGTAAGCATTTAACTACATGCCACTCGAAAAAAGAGGGAAAACTCAAAGAACCGCTTTCAGAAAACTCTCCTTGTGATTTCGAAGAGGTTTTTCCTGCAGAAGACGCTGTTGTAAAACTGCAGTTGCTGGAAAAAATTACAAGTGGCTTGTAGGCGATGATGTTTTAATCAAAGTTCTATCTTCATCCTCAATAACGATTACAAAAGCTTTCGATTTCGTTGAACATTTTGGCGGACTGCTTAGTCAAACAATGAAGTTGATTTTGGAACTTATCAGCTCGGATTCAAAAATTGTCCAGAGGATCCAACAATTTATTCACGCCTTGCATCGTTGCTCAATAATAGTTGTCTAAAAACTATTAAAAACGTCAGGGACATTCAAAAGTTTTTGGCAACTAAGGAAGTTCATGTTCCAGCTCAAGAAATTTATTTAGGCAGCCGACAAGAAACGATGTTTAAAGATGGAAAGCCGAAGCAGGTACGAATGAAACACAACTTCTATTTTGTTCCAATCTCTGAAGTAATCAAAAAAGTTATGTTGAGAGACGACGCTATTGTTGAGCAAATTTTGGCTTATAATAATTTTCTAAGAAAAATGACAGACGGCAACTTGCTGGTTGATTTGCAACAGTGCAAAACGTTTGAAGAAAACGGTACACCGAGCAATTCCGAGCACCTTGCTGAGATAGAAATTACATCCTTTTCTTTCAAACTATGTCTGCAGCTCTACTCTGATGATTTTGAACCAAGTAATCCAATTGGTTCGCGCAAGTCCATTCATAAAGTTACCTGCTTCTATTGGATCTTGAAAAATTTGCCTCCCTGGCTCAATTCGCAAATAAATCAAGTAAATGTTGTTGCCCTGTGCAATACTTTAGATTTGTGCAGATACGGATATAAACCCGTTCTTGATAAAAAAAAAGTGAAGACCTCAAAAAACTTGAAAGACCTTTCAATGTTTTAACGAAAGGCGGTTCTACGATATCAGTTCTCGGTGCACATTTTTCTTTCGTTGCAGACAATGCAGAATATCACTCTGCATTGGGTTTTGTCAAAAACTTTGCGAAAGGTTTTTGCTGCGAAAGATGTTTTGTTAGCGCTGAAAACTTTAGCAATTACCTCATTGAATCAAGTTGTCCGATTCGTAAAGTTTCGAGTTTCGAGCGACATTTACAAAGAGCGCAATCCATACAGAGACCATCAAAAGGCGTTAAAGGAAAATGCTATCTGGAAACCAGTTATTTTAGTAGTTACAGGAACTGGACGACAGATATACAACACGATCTGTTTGAAGGGGGTGTTCAGTATACAGTAAAATTGGTTCTTCATCAGTTAGTTGTTGTTCAGAAAATTTTCTCATGCGACATGCTTAATTACAGATTAAACTCGTTCGCATACGCCAGAGAGAAAGATAGTAAACCTACTGAAATTGACATCATCAAGTAAGATCAACTTGTGACTTAATAGGTTAACTAAAAATTCTATAATCATAACACTTTTTTGACTTTCAGACTTCGCGATCTCAAAGATCACAGCATACGTGGAAAATCTGATCAGATCTTCACTTTGTTCAGATTTCTCCCCTTGATTATATGTGACCTAATTCCAGAAGTCAACGAACATTGGCAATTTCTTCTTCAATATTTTGAATTGGTCAACCTGCTTCTCTCTCCGTCGTTTCTCGAATCTGATCTCGCTATCATGTCCCATCAGATTAGTAAGTAGATAATTTTTTTCGTGAGATCTGTAGCAGCATATAACAATAAAGGGGGTGAACAGAAAAATAACATAAGGCATATTTGCTGTGTTAACTTTGATTCCCAACCTCACCCTCTCGATAGGGCTATAATCTTTGGTTTTGAAGGAGTTTCGTTTTAGCTACTCACCTGCGATGGTTTAAGCGCTTGTTTCCAGAGCAACCAATAGTGTTCAAACAGCACCGGCTACTACACTACCCGACTGTCTCAGAAAAATCAGGACCTTTCATACATCATTGTGTTTTGAAATACGAACGCAAACATCAGTTTTTTAAGCGACTGGCACATATTGTTTGTAATTTTAAAAACATTTGCAAAACTATGCAAGATCGCCATCAACTGCAGCAGTACGTTTACTGGAGCTCACCTAAAGACCTCAAAGGTCTTGAGTTTGGACCAGGAAAATTTGTGTCGACTCGTGTTGCTTTTCATGAGAAATCTCTAACAGTTTTCAAAATCCGATTGGGCTTCGATTTAGAATGGATCTACGAATGTAAGAGAGCCCTGAGATGCGGCGTATGGTTCAGGTGTCAAGATGCAGTCTTTGCAAGCTAGAATTGCGAAACCGATGAACCAAATTTCCTGAAAATCGAAAAGATTCTCAACATTTCCGACGAGCTTTATTTCTTTAGTTCGTACTTGAAAACGTCAAATTTCTCTGAACAGTCTCGGAGTTTTCTTGTTTCTGAAACTTCCAACATTGATCTCCTGAACTTTAACTCCATTTTTGATTACCATTGCTATTCAATCCATCGGTGTTTTGACCAGAACTGCCTCTTCGGGCACGTTGTGCTACGTAATAGAATTGCTTATAACAATTTCCCTAGTTGTGTCAAAACCAATAAACTTTCCTAACTGATTTTCCTTCATATTTATTGCTTGAACTGTTGATAACCTATTTTTTTTTAAATTTATTTTTTGTTCTCTTTTAAATTTGCTATTAGCTCGTCGCCTCCATTTTTTGAAGTGTTCTAAATTCTTGGGCCATAAAATTGACCAACTTGAGTTCTTTTCGTGTCTTCTCTTCTATTTCTTGGTATTAGCTCGTGACCTCCGATTATTTGAAACAAATTTTTTAAAGGTTATGATGGCAAACGTGTTCTAAATTGTTGGGCCATAAAATTGAACAACTTGAGTTCTTTTCGTGTCTTCTCTTCTATTTCTTGGTATTAGCTTGTGACCTCCGATTTTTTGAAACAAAGTTTATAAAAGTTATGGTAGCAAAAGTTATCTCAATTGTTGGGCCATAAAATTGACCAACTTGCACTCTTTTCGTGTTTTCTCTTCTGTTTCTTGCTATTGGCTTTTGGCCTCCAATTTTTTGAACAAATTTTGAATTAGTTATGGTGGCAAACGTGTTCTTAATTATTGGGCCATAAAATTGACAAACTTGAACTCTTTTCATGTCTTCTCATCCATTTCTTGCTATTAGCTCGTGGCCTCCAATTTTTTGAAACAAATTTTTCAAAGGTTATGGTGGCAAAAAGTGTTTGTAACTGTTGGGCCATAATATTGACCAACTTGAACTCTTTTTGTGTCTTCTCTTCTATTTCTTGCTATTAGCTCGTGGCCTCCAATTTTTGAAACAAATTTTTTAAAGGTTATGGTGGCAAAAAGTGTTTGTAACTGTTGGGCCATAATATTGACCAACTTGAACTCTTTTTGTGTCTTCTCTTCTATTTCTTGCTATTAGCTCGTGGCCTCCAATTTTTTGAAACAATTTTGTTAAAGCGATGGTGGCAAAAAGTGTTCTTAACTGTTGGGCCATAAAATTGTCTAGCTTGAACTCTTTTTGTGTCTTCTCTTCTATTTCTTGCTATTAGCTCGTGGCCTCCAATTTTTTGAAACAATTTTGTTAAAGCGATGGTGGCAAAAAGTGTTCTTAACTGTTGGGCCATAATATTGACCAACTTGAACTCTTTTTGTGTCTTCTCTTCTATTTCTTGCTATTAGCTCGTGGCCTCCAATTTTTTGAAACAATTTTGTTAAAGCGATGGTGGCAAAAAGTGTTCTTAACTGTTGGGCCATAAAATTGACTAGCTTGAACTCTTTTTGTGTCTTCTCTTCTATTTCTTGCTATTAGCTCGTGGCCTCCAATTTTTCGAAGAAAGTTTTGAATGTTGTATTTTTAGAAGGTAGTTAGAGACGTACATGAATAAAACTTCTCCTAACAGCACAAATAACAAGTGCTTTTTCGGGCGACCGCCCCTTTTTTTGAATGAGTTTTGTAAAAAAGCAGTACATGATTTGTCATATGAGATCACATAAAAAATCATGTGCCAACACACGATTTTTCAGTTAAAAAGTGACACACGAAAAAATTGCAATTTACATGATATTTCGTGTGAAATCACACGAATCTCTCGGGTTAGCCTTCACGAGTTGTCACGTGATTCACACGATTTTTCACGTAATTTCTCATGTAAAGTCACACGAGTTTTAGTGTGACCCCACATAATTTTTCGGGGTTTTTCACATGATTTTTCGGTAATTTTTACGCACAAAATCGTGTAAAATTTCATGTAAAAATACACGATTTTTCGTTTGTAAAACCCCCAAACAATCACGTGGGCTAACATGAAAAAACGTGTGATTCTACATGAGAAATTACGTGAAAACTCGTGTGAATCACATGAAAACTCGTGAAGGCCAACCCGAGAGATTTGTGTGATTTCACACGAAAAATCACGTAAATTCCAATTTTCTCGTGTGTCACTTTTTAACTGAAAAATCGTGTGTTGGCACATGATTTTTTATGTGATCTCACGCGAGAAAATTTTAGAGTGTAATGCAAAATTTGCAATTTTTATAAACAAATTTACAAACTTTGTAAAATAATGCATTATTTTTGCAAATATTTGCAAATAGGTTTAAATTTCTTGCTTCCGTATAATCCCGGGTCGAGGCCGAATGGTTATCTTGTAAGAACTTGCAAGTTTCTGGCAGAAACTTACAAAGCGATGCATCGCCTTGCAAGTTTTTCTTCCAAAAACTTGCAAAATCTTACAAGTTAACCATTCGACTTACAAGGCTCTTACAAGTTAACCATTCTACCTACAAGATACTTGCAAGTTAACCATTCGCACACACACCACACACTCACACACAAACACCAACACCCCGCACGCACACACACGCACACACACACATACACGCACACATACACATGCACATACACACAAATTCACACACACGCACACACACATACGCACACATACGCACCCGTTAAAAAGTTTTGGGAACATTTTTAAAAAAAGCGATTGTGAAGAAGCTAATTGAGATCTACAGTTTTTTAAATGAATTTCAAAAGGATCTCTCTTGAATTGATAAAATTCAAAAAAAACCATTCTGTCTACTTAGGTCGAATTTTATTATGTTATTCAAACAGAGCAACTAACTCCCACGCGCATTCTACGCCAAATGACTGAATGTTAATTTGAATTAACCAATAAGAGTTGTGCTCGGCCGGAACAAACTTGCAAGAAACTTACAAGTTAGCCACTCGACTTTCAAGTTCTTACAAGTTAACCATCTTGTGCAAGAAACTTGCAAGTTCTTACAAGTTAACCATTCGGTCTCGACCCGGGATTGTACGGAAGCAAGAAATTTAAACCTATTTGCAAATATTTGCAAAAATAATGCATTATTTTATAAAGTTTGTAAATCAGTTTATGAAAATTGCAAATTATACTGCATAATGTTATATAACTCTTTAATGTGTATTTTACTTGTTTTTAACTTGACTACGAAATCTCCGAGCCATAGTATAGAAAATGATCAACCTTTTTATTGCAGGCAAAGCTCCACCGGAACGAACTCGGGCGATTCTTTGCAAGCTTTTGCAAATTTGGCCTTGTGAAGAGAAAATTTGCAAATATTTACAAACTTGTCATTGTTGAGCCAAAATTTGCAAATTGTTTTGAAGTATAAGCCGCATAATAGACTGTTGAGACCGCTAGATTAAGACTATCAAGACCTAAGGCAAAAAAGTGCACTCCAACAAAATTATATTCTGATTACAAAATCTACATTTAATTCCAAATATTTTGACACTTTTGTCTTTCATGCAGAATGCGACATAATTATCTAATTTTGGGTAACCTCTGTTCAATATTAGGTATAGAGTTGAGTTTGTTTCAAGTATATTCTCAATTTAGATTTAATAAGTACATTACTGTGCGTTACTGTCTAGTTATTGGCACATTTGGGAAGCGAGTGTAAATATCTCAAATTTGTAGTTAAACTCTGTTTTGCTATCTTAATAAATGGCAGAGATTGTCTCAAAAGCGATGTTGCTTAGTTTTTTCAATCTTTACCGGTCTGCATTGACTAATTGAAAGATCATTAGCATAGCTCGGTCCCTGATCTCTGTTTGCGTATCATTATTGCGTAATTTATCTGTAAAGCATCGGCAGCTTGTCGGTCACTGAGCTTCTTTAAAAATGAATGCAAACCCTATGCTGCACCTTTAAGGGGCGTTGGAAAATGTGAAGACTAGTAATTTAAACATGGTTGTAAAGAATGGTAGAGAGTTTGATTTATGTTTAGTATTCAGAATATAGACATTGTAAAAATCTTTTGTGTATAAATGCAAACCATTTTCAATAGCATGTAATAATGGGTGGACAACATCGACGTGGGTTGCGATAGCAGAAAAGAGCGGAATGTTGTGAAATTTTATCAATTTTTGTTCTGACCCCAATTGTGGGGGTAGGAACTATATATTCAAATGGGTTTTTTTTTGTTCAGACAATTGACCGATTGATATATTCATCGTGGAGAAATGTGAGTGGTATCATTAAAACGCTCGTCCAGCGTAGAATTCGAAATTAAAAAGATTTTTTGAATTTGGTGTTTTTCGAGGAGTTATCGAGGTTAAAAGTTTTGTGTGGACATGTGATTTTTTGTTCACATTTAGCATGATTTTGTTCAATTTAGCGTAATTTTTGGTTCAAACTAAGGTACAAAAGGAAAACATTTTGTGTTACCAGTAGACCGGTAAAAGGGCTAGTTCTGGCCTCGTGAGGAAGTTTACTATAAAAAAATCGAATTCAATTTGACAGCTGTCTTTTTTAGAAAACTTTTCCTATTTATTATTATTCTTTTTAGTCACTTAGAGACTTGTCATTTTCAGATCAAAGTTCCGTTAATGAAAAACTTTTTTTGCAGACAAATGATACCCAAAGAACAAAACATTCGTTTTCATGGCATCGCTCATGTTTTTATTAGTCTTCGACTCTGAGTTTTCGAAACTTTTAATGAAATTTTG
>NC_134478.1:28168903-28278903 GCF_964194025.1 Convolutriloba macropyga | reverse complement strand
AAGATGAGGACGGCTATTAAGAAAACTATCATCTTTGCGATGGGAGAGATTGAGGGATATTAGATTGAAGAATGGTGCGGACCCCCTTGAATTTTCCATTGATGATGTCAAACTTCCTGGCCTCGTCTGGCAGCTGTGCCCTGATGTCTCCCCCGATGAAGATGCCCTCCAGGTACATCCACTTCCTCTGCACCACCAGCCAGATCTCTATCACCTCTGCTATGTGAGACAGAGACTTTTCCCAGTTTTGCACCTAACAACATCTTTCAATCAATCCAATGTCCTTCATTTAGCGGTATTGGAATTCCGGTAGATCAACGAGGCCTGGTAGGCTTGGAGAAGAACCGAAGGACGCGTTTGTGCACGAATGACATTTTATGCTAGTTAAATTAGCCTTTCATACGACTTGTGTCTCGAAATTTGTTTCCACGAAAGTCAAATCAATAAGCGATTATGTATGTATTATCGTCAAAACTAAACAATTACAATATGCGTGCTAGGATGGCCTTTAACCCAATTTTTTCTAAGCTCTAATTTTCACATAAAAATGCGATAGAAACTTTTTTTTCACGCATTGTCGATCATTCTTTTTAATTATGAGTTAGTCACTGCGAAATTCACCGTTTGCTCAATCTGATTTAAATTCACTAGAAATATCTTAGATGTAGACGCATCTTTTCCTTATAAAGCTTGCTGATAGTTTGTTTTTGTTTCAATTCACGCGTATTTTCATATATTTGCATCTTACAAACATTTTTTCCTAATATGGTTGCAGGTTATAATATTAGGTATACGAACTAATTATTTGTAGGTACCTGTGTGAGGAATGGTCCAATGAATCTGGACGCTGACATGCTCTGCAGGTTCATGGCGTTGTCATCCAGTGTCTGGAGTATCTCGTCACATGCTCCCAGGATACTTCCCCTCTCCACTGTACCTTTCATGTACTTGATGATTGTGAACTTCATCACTTCCCACGTGTCAACTACTTCTTTCACACCCTATACAAATACACATTGAATAGAATTAAGAGGGAAGAATTTAAAAAAAAAATAGAAAGGATAATATAACCTGCGAGAACAATTTCGACTGCCCAAAATAGTAACCAGACTGAGAACCCAGACTGAAATCAAGTCAGTCCAGACCAGAAATGCACGTAGAGATTATAAATTCACCCATATAAATAACGAGAACAATACACTCTCGAGAAACATCGAGAAAAATATTGCTAACTGAAACAAGGTGTAACCTTTAAGGTGACGTAGAGATTTATACATTGATATGAAGTCTTGAGAAACATACTAAATTTTGGTTAATCTTGCCAGGATCTTTCTATGGTACTTACAAAGAAAACATCAGGATATGTATGAAAAATGTATTTATATTTAGAATATTTGAAGAAAAATTAGGAGCAGAGTCATGATTAAACATTATAGCGTTAGAAAGCAATTCGCTCAGATGAAAAAAATAACGAACCCCGACTTTAAGAAAAAAAAGACAATGAAATAAAAAAGAAGCCGAAAGAAATTTTTTAAAAAGTTTAAAAAAACGGCGACAAAAATTGGCTCCGTCTAATCGAACTACCTTCAGTTCTTTTGATTCTATTATCTCTATCTAAATGGCCACAAATCCTTTTTCATCCTCAAGTAAAATTTTAGTCCTTAAGTAAAATTTTAGTTACAACCCCATGTGAATCACGAAAAAAAACAACCATTGACAGAGAAAGTATGAATTGAACGGACAAAATAAAAGACAAAAGAGAGAAAAACAAAAGAATAAACAATTGAGAAAAGACAAAAGGAAGAACGGACAATAAAAGAAAGAAAATGAAGGAAAAACAAACAAGAGCAATCAAACCCAAACGAAAGAAATAAAAACAAACAAAAAAAGTACAACAACGAGAGAAAGAAAGAGAGGTAAAAAAGACAAATGAAAAAAAGAAAAGTAAAATGAAAAAAGTGAAATCAGGGAGGGAAGACGGATATGGAGTACTAATTAAGAACGAAAATCTAATGTCAGATAGTCAGATAGATAGTGACGAAAAAAATTCAAAAAAATGGTCAGGGACGGGAAAAGAACTAAAAAATGTTGGAAAGAGAAAAAACAGAAACAAAGGAAAAAACGAGAGCAAAAAACAAAAGAAGACAAGAAAAAAAAAGATATGAAAAAAGGCTCAATGGTTTAAAAAGCATTGTTGATTTTGGAATCTTTTGGTTTTTCTTCATCATTGCTATCAACTTTTATAGGTGACTTTTTAGTCTTGAAAGTATTTGTTCTTTTTGATTTTGTATCAATCAATTCGATGGATTTAGTTCAAATTCAACAGTTCCAAACATTTTGACTTCCATTGTTTCCAGAAACTTGACGCTTTTTGGGTTTAGCCTGTGTTTTTAAATCTTTAATTTTCTTTGTATTGGTCGCAATAATGCAAGATCAAAAGAATTTTAAACTAAAAATTTAAAAATTCAATTCAACAAATTCAAAAATATTTGTTGTTTCAGTTTTTGTAGATACTTTAACAGCTTTCGTGAAATAGTGTCAGTGATTTCTTTGCAATCCAAGTTTTCATTAACTCAAATCAACTCTCAAACAATTTAAGAGTTCTTTAATAAACTTCTTCTATAAAACCAATAACCAATACAAATGATGTAATAAAATGAACTGAACCTTTTCAATGCTGAGTTCCTTGATTGCCATGCCAACAATTTCCCCGATAGTCTCAGTGTAATTGTGTAGTTCCATCGCAAAGAGGTTTTGAAGGGTGAAAGTGTCTGGATTCATATCAAATTTTTTCCCTGTCTTCTCCATCAAGTCTTTCCAATGTCTAAAGAAGATGTACTAATTACAACAAACCAAATTATCAGCTGGTAGCAAGGCGATTAATTACGCGCAGTGCAGAACTTTCTCGAACTGATGTAATGAGCAGTTGAACGATAATCGTTTATCTTGTTTATTCTGTTCAACATCGTGACCATGTTCTTACTTAATTAGTTAATTTTTAGAAGGACTCATTACAGGAATAACTATCTTACAAGTTCTTGTAAGATCATGCAAGATAACTATCTAGTACGACTGAATACTTAGTACAAGTTAGTACGAATCTTGCAAGATAACTATTCTGCAATGTCTGGGGAACCGACACATAAACGAAGGCAACCACTTCAAAGCAGACCTCGGTAGAGGGCACTATGATGCCGACAGATGAGAAGGGCTGTCTAAGTACACCATACATGAGAAAAAATTGAAAGTTGAAGCGATCTTTTTGTGAGATCTGGAGTTTACCAGCAGAATTCTGAATTAGCAATTGACATTTTTTGAGGTTTTTTATCGAGGGGATGTCTTCGTGAGAAAAATGCAGAACAGAGCAACTTGCTCCCCTCAAGCAAAAAAAAAGCGTTTTGAAGTGGAATAAACTTCCTCTCGAAGTACGTAAAATGAACTCGTTCATGTTGAAACAGCATCTGCTTCATCAATTGAAACTTGTATCAATTGACAAAACTTAAGCTACTTCAGAACTTACGTGCATGTTTAGCAGAAAACGGAGCATCTAATCTTGGTTTTAAATATTGCACAAAAAATTAGAACATCTACATTATTTTCGACTAGCTAACTTTAACCAGCTATGGTTATAAAAGTAATTTACAGGTTAAAATAATTAAAAGGCGAGGGAGGGGAGGGAGGATGGTTGTTTTATATAGCACTAGTAATACGTAAACTGTTATATTGAACTCTTTATTCCCATGTCGAAATTATCCCCTGATTACCCCCAAACTGATGTAAGAGTGGGGGGGGGGGGGGGGAGGGGAGGGTAATTGTCTATGGGGGGTAAAAAGATGTAAGATTAGGGGGGTAATGGGGGTAGTGGGGGGGGGGGGTGGTTAGATTTTACTCCCCAAAATGTGCACCGCCCACAAAAAAAGATGTAAAATTAGGGGCGGGGTAAACTTAGGGGGGTAAAACGATGTTAGCGTTAATGGTGGGTAATCGAGGGGAATTTTTAGATTTTGCCCCCAAAATCTTGCGTCGTTTTACCCCCCATTACCCCCCCTAATCTATCGACACGGGTTGCACTCTCCCCCCTCCCCCCACCCCCCAGCTTAGTGAGCATAAATTTTTGACCCCCAGGTGCACGTGCTATTTTCTTACATAGTAACGTGCTATATAACAATTAACATCGAACTTGTAATTGGGGGTCATAAAAAAACACGGGGGGGGGGGGGGGAGAAACAGAACAGATCCGATAAAATATAGTTTTACCTTTCTCGGAGCGCCTCGTGTTTCAAGTCAGCAAAGAGTGGAATGGAATCCTTGAATTCCTTCATTTTTCCCTCAACAGTTCCCGCTACAGACAATGACTTCACCTCTCTCGGCAGTCTCTTCAGCTCCCGTATGAAGTCCTCAATTCCCTTCTGCAGTTGCTCAATGTTCAAGTTCACCTGAAATACAATAGAAAATAGAACCTGAACGGCTAGAAAAGACACATATCGTGTTTTTTTCTCCATTTGAACTTTCTCCCTATACGAAAATCTCCAAAGAGCCAAGAAGAAAGCTTAACATCATACGTTACACGTAATTCCAAACTGCAATATACCCACCAAGTCCTGACATTATTCTGTTGCTTGGTCAAGAACATGAAACAGCCAAAAAAAAACTAGGATTTATTCTGTCCCCCCCCCCAGTGTTTTTATGATGCCCAGTTACAAATTATGTGTTGTTATATAGCACGTTACTATGTAAAAATATTGCACGTGCGCCTGGGGGTCTTAAAACATATGATCCCGCTAAGCTGGGGTGGGGGGGGGGAACAGAAAAGATCCAAAAATCATTGTCCAAAAAAACATCCACATTTTAATTGATCTTGATCCTGTTCAACAACGTGGTGTCAGGTGCAAATAAAGGTTATATTATAAAAGACTAAACAATTACAAACACGCCTCATGTATATATCTTACATAATCTCTCTGCGGCCTTTCAAAGTCTCACAAAGTACCGTAACTTTGGAGGAATCGTAAACACCCCTTTCGATCTTGGCGTTTTCACAAGTTTGTTGATGTTAACATTTTTCTTCACTCATTGGTTGAATAAAAAAAGCTCAACCTCCTTGTTCGACATATTTTAAATTTCTCTGCAGGAAATAACCTAGCTATAGTTGAAAACACAAATACAACACGCGAAAGCTCGAGCACGAAATCAACTATTGAAGCATTTTTCGCAAATATCTTCACAATCGTCTCTTCACACAACTGTTTCTAATATCTCAGGCCACCATGCATTAACAAATGGGTTTGGACAATCTCTTGATATATCATCCAAAGGGCACAATAAATTTACGACAAAGAGGTCTATATTAGAAAATTGTATATTTGTTGAAAACCTTAACAATATCCCAACGAAAAATTTAAAAGGCAATCACAGACTTTGGTGGCGATTTGTCCTGGGATAAAGATTTCGAAAAAAGGCATGAATTATTTGTTGCAACATTACACAAAAAAAAAGATGCGATCTTCGTTTCAGAAAGAAATCGATCACGAAAAACGTGGATAGATAACTATGTGAAAAAAATACGGCTAAAAAAATTTTTCTGAGAAAAGTTTGCCAAAAAATCCGGACAATAGAAAAATAAGGATTAACAAAGGATTACAGAGTACAATGCAAAAATGTCAGAAATCGATTCAGACGAAAATTAAAAAACCATGTAAATCTTTCCAATAACCAGTAGCAAAATTATGGACACACTGCGATTACTCCCATCAAAGTCTAGTTTAGACTGCCACAATAAAAACTATCTATTTCTGAAAAAAGCATCTCGAGCAGTCAATCAAGTACTCTAAACCTTATAAAATGTGTGCCTGGAACATGGCTTATTTCCGCAATTTTCGAATGTAGCCAGAATTTGGCCTCTTTTCAAAAACAGCGATTGCAGCAAAACTACGAACTATATACAAGGTTCTCTACTTCAAGCCATTGGCCAATTGTTTGGAAAAACAAAATTATAAAAAAATTTACCTTTTTGAGCAAAATTAACAAACAACATCATTTTGCCTTCGAAGCAAACTAAGAAATGTTGACTCCACAGCTACACTGACTGATAAAATTGGAAAAAAATAGTTTAAAACAAAAACATAACTAAAGGCACTGTTATTTATCTAAAAAATAAAAAGCCTTCGATACAGTGAATCACGAGCTATCGCTAAAAATGTGTTAGCAGACTTAGAGGAACGAAATTGGACATGCTTGAGTTTTATCTAAAAGACCAACTTCAATAAATTAAATTTGCAAAGTTGAATCTGCAAGAAAAAATGTCAAATGTGGAGTCCCAAAAGGATCAGTTCTGGTTCCACTAGTATTCATTATCTACATATATGAAAATCAAACCACAATATCAAAAAGAAGCAGGACTATAATCTATGCTGACTATACAGTTGTTTTCGATAAAGGTGGCATTGAGAATAAACGTATAGAACACGATGCCACACTTCGCACAGCTGCAAACTGGTTACATAAAAATAAACTAACCAACACATCAAAAATTAGAACACACGGTGTTTGGGAAAAATTTGACACAAACCAAAAACTGATCGAGCACAAACTGAAGAAACGCGCTCTTTTCAGTACCTAGGATTGATAAAGAGAACCGGTTGAATTTCCAAGGTGATAAAAAGATCTGTCAAAAAATGCTTTTAAAGTTCTGCTCTCTTTTCTATTGATTACACCCTATTGTTTCGATAACACAGCGTCTAATAGTTTTTAATACTTATTTCAAATCAATTGTACAGAATGGAATTTTGAATTACAGATCTACTAACGACACCTTTTCAAAACCAAACATAAAACAACTTCGAAAGTAAATTTCAGGAAACGTAAGCATGAGTCATTCAATCAAATACGAATATTTTGATATGGAACGCTTCAGAGTAACATGCTTTTGAGATATTCAAACTATTATCAAAGCTAATAAAAAAATTAATCATTAGGCAAAGTTTTTTCAACTGTAATATTGGACTCCTATTTGAATGAAATAAGCAAAAAGAGAAAATGGGTTCAGTATGAGCAAGCCTGAATACAAAAGGTCGATGGAAATTTTTTGACGGTAAAAGTTCAAATAATGCTAAAATGGTACAACAGTTCACTTTTTGAAGATGTTAAAACAATATAAAGAAGCAAACATAAAAGGATTTTGCCATACGTTTCTGGATCGTTATATAATTCGTAAGCAGGATTTGTTAAACAAATTTCTTCATATCCATCAGCGCAAATAGTTAATCTTTTAGATTTTAAAAAATTGCACTTTTTCAACAGCTAACCTCTATTCGATGTGGTATTTTTTCTTATCTAACCATTTTTTTTTTCAACTTAAATTGCACAACTCGTTCGTTAGGCGCTTGAAAAACCAGATATGTGCAATGGTGACCTTGTACTGCCGCACATTGTAATCATCTGTATTTGTAATTTTATGACAATAGTTTGGTATTGGCACTACGAACAATTTATTATTATTTTTAGTTGTAATGGAACACTAGCGATCCACTAATATTGTTCAGTGACGTTATAGTGGATCACTAATGAAGATCAGTGGGAATGCCACCCGAGTGGGAAAAAGTGAGTCATTTGTTAGATTGCCGGGGTTCAATACTTACCCAGAGTGTTTGTGCCCACTCCTCTCTGGCAATCTTCTGGTTCTTGTAAATCTGGTATATCTGCTGCATGCCCTT
This sequence comes from Convolutriloba macropyga, assembly GCF_964194025.1. Lineage (NCBI taxonomy): Eukaryota > Metazoa > Xenacoelomorpha > Acoela > Convolutidae > Convolutriloba > Convolutriloba macropyga. The sequence continues at coordinate 28,271,191 of NC_134478.1, read as the reverse complement.
CATCTGTTTCTGCACCTCCAACAATTGAGGGTAGGCTGTGATTGGAAGATCGAATAGCTTCTCAGCATTGGCTAGTTCTTGTCTCTCAGCTTCAAGGTCATCCAGTTCTCTCTGGTACGTGACCAACAGTTGGATGCCTAAAATGAAACAATTATGGTCTACGATTTCAGAGAATCCATCTTGAGGAACACTATCAAGAAAGTCGTAAATAAGTTCAACGAGAGGATATAGAAGAAAGGCTTTGTATAATTTCTCTGACGAGATCTAAATTTTTGCATTGATGTACTCTGGTCATGAAATGCTATCGAGGCTCTTACCTTTGTCCAGATCACTGCCAACTGCGCCTGGACCCTCCAGCTGGAATCTCTGCTGGAACTCGGCCAGCTTCTGTCCAAACTTCTCAATGTCTTGCTGTGTGATTTGTGTGAACTTCCTCTTCGTTGGCACAAGTCTGCAGAAATCATATGAAAAGATGTGAATACTTTTCTGATCGCAACAAACTTTTCTGCAATAAGGCAATTTATGCTCGACATTCTAACAAGTAAAGGGTCATTGTACTTCGGTATCCTTAATTGCCCAATAGTTTTAGATGAGAGCTAGTTTAACGGCTTCAAAATTTTTCATCCATTTGATTTAAATCAGTGGCTTAAATTGACACGAATAAGCGTCACCTCTTATAGAATAGTTCAATATTCAATATTCAAATAGAATCCCTGAAATCACTTAATGTAAAATGAAGGCTTCTGACCTGGCGTCGATTCTCTTGCCCTCCATCTGCAGCTCCTCCCATTGGGTCTTAATGTTGGCCTGAAGAGTCATCTCCTCCTGTGCAACTTCTATCTTGTACATGTCCAGGGTCCTTGTAAAATATCAATGCTATTTTACAAAAATATCATTCAACGAAGTTCAAGGATCATGCAACTGATTTTTCAAGACATCATATTTCATTAACTAACTATCTATAACTAAATATCTGACAACATGTACACTTTTAGTACGCTACTTGTGATAAGTTTGGAGAAGGAGTGAATTTTAAAAGAGCAAAAATAACAATGCCGAGTTTTTGAAATAACAATGGATCACAAAATAGAGTGGCTTGAAACATTGAACTGAATTTAGATTGATTTGCAATTTACCTGTAAGCTTCTTGGATGTCTACTATCTTCATTTCGACATCAAGGGAGATGTCTTTGATCTTAGCAATGGTGGCCAACACAAACTTCAGGTCTTCTAGCTCATTCGGAGACTTCTTCAGGTCAACGTCTAGTTGCTGAAACAGTGCAAAATTCATTGAACGCACAATCTTTCAGAATTCATGACCAAAGTTTAAACTCTATGTTAGTGTGTGGGGGGGGGGGGGGGGGTTTGTTGATTGTGCATACTTGAAATAAATACTAAAACAACTGGCGGTGTTTTCAAGGAATCTTTTTTTACAGTCTAGACAGTGAAATCATTGTTCATGGGACAATTAAATGGTCATTTTAATCTGGAGCCCCAAAAAGAAATATCAATTGTATCCGATTTGAAGATCAATCTGGTCCCTTAAGAACTCAATTAAATTTTACCTGCTTTTCAAGTTTTTCTATTTAGCGTAAAGATCAAACTATTCATATGTTTATAAAGTGATTTGAACTTGTAATGTAAATAATTAACCAAACTTTTTTGTTATGGTTATTGTTATATTCAATTTACATTTTATAGATTTAAAAGAAATAGCGTGACAACATATGTAGAGACGAAATTCTCCAACTTACATCCAGTTCTGCTTTGAGTTCGTCCATTTGTGTCTTGCACTGTTCGTGCAACAACCCCCCAAGGTCATTGATCCAGCTCTTGGCATAGTCCTGTAGAGCAAACACCAAAGGTTCCAGGTTCAGTTTGAGACTGTAGATCAACTTGAATTTGATCTTGGAATCAATCTCTTTGTCCAGGTTCACGTACTTCTGAAGGTTGTCGTCAAACATGAGCGTGGTCAACTTTTTGGCCTGCAGACGCTCCAGCTGGGCTTGCTGAAAAATAGCAGCTCTTGTTTAATTTAGGGCTTAAATGTGTTTAGTTTAGGGCTTAAGTCTTAAGTATGTTATGATCATAGCTCTGAATCAGTACTGATACCTAGACTTGGAATTAGACTGCCCAGTACTGATATTGACTTGGCGTTAAGTACGGGTTGAACATCGAGAAAAATTGTTAATACAATCTTTCGAGCAGGCCACTTTACCTATAGACCACTTTTCTCAACAAATGAACATTTACTCGATAAATGAAACAAAAATTTTGTCAAAGGATTGTTACATTAAACAAAATCAATTGAGTATACCAATTTCACCAGGCTAGTTTGTATTGCTTAAAAAGTTATTTAAAATTAAAATTTTGAAAAGAAAACACTCTCACCCTGTCTCCCTTATAGAGCAACTTATACTTCTTCCAAGGTGTCAAGTACTTCTGGGCAGAGGCGAAAATCTTCTGAAAGCAACTCTGAACCTCATTAACCAGATCAATAATCTCCGGGTTAAAAGCAACGTCATTGTAAAATGACACAATCACTGGCTCGTCTTCACCTTCCACGTTTTGTGGGGGACATTCAAGACACGATCCTCGCATCCAGCGTACAAACATTTTGGCAACGTCCAGACAGTCTCGCATGTTATTTTGCACTTGTTTTATGGCGTCATTTTGAGTTGGGCTCAACACTAGCTCGGGTAGAACCAGGGTTGCGTCAACCTGAAATGGCTATTTGACGCAAAAAAGTGTATAAGGGAAAATAGGACACATTAGCTCTAGTACTGAATCATAGACCAATGTACAAAATATTATAACCAAAACAAATTATTTACAATTGACAAATGCACGTTAAGATCTATAGATCCGAAAATGGAGGTGGCGTCACGACCACAACTTTTTTTAATGCTATTTCAAAGTTATTTTTAACTCGCTAATGTGCGATGGCACATACTGTTGCAATCCAATTGAAGCTGCGATAGACTGCCTGTAAAGAAGTAGTTCAAATTTTGATATTTAATTTTTTTAATATAAAAACCAGTATAATATGTCAGCAACCAAAATAATTGATAGGTCCAATAAAGATTCCTAATAAAGGACAGACGTGTATGCAAAAAAGGACAGACCAGTGAGATCATCTCACTGAGTGAATGAACAAATGAAACGACAGAAGTTAAATCCTAACTAATGCATAATTGCAATATACAAGGCACCATTTTACAAAATAGAGAACAAAAAACGAAAAACAAATACAAATTTTAATAAAACTTTGAGTGTCTAGTCAACAAAGTCATTGGTAGCCCACAGACTAGTTCAAAACAAAAGAGCATAGTAATCATTAAAAGAAAGTTATCGCAATTAGAACACTTCGCTGCAAAATTAGTTAAAAAAACTCAAACAGAAAACAAAAAAACTAAATTAAAAAATGACTCAGAAAACCAAAAAAAATCCAGATCCAAGACCAAATCTGTTTCCCTTCAAAAAAACAACAATGAGACACAATTGAGCCTCGATACCGCTTCAAGCTTGCTGAAAACCATAAATTGTGAAAATTGTACATGAAATTGGCAAAAGTTATCAAAAAGTAAAAAAGAAAAGAGGCCAAAAATGTGAACTGTTTCAGCGTGAAAATGTGAACCATATCAGCGTGAAACTAGATCAGGTCACAAGCATTCTATACAATCAAAATGAAAAAGACAAATTCTAGTGATACCACTTAAAACTCTAGGAAAAAAGAATATCGACTGGCCAAAGTCAATTGAAGAAAAACCAGTTGAGCGTATAGAGCCTCACCCCAGAAGGGGTCTGAAATAGAGAGTTACAAGAAAGCCCTCACTCAGTGTATGCGGTGGAAAACAATGCCTGGCTTCCATCCCGATGGTTTGCAACTAATAGGCAAAAATTTAATCAGATCGTCATTTGTACAAATGAAAATACATCATTGAAACTTGGACGAAAATTTGAACCAAATTTCTGGACTTTAAGGCTTTCTTACCCTTGATCACCAACTGCAGTTGATAATATACAAAACTTGTTTCGACTTAACAGTTTCGAAACATTTTAATAAATTGAGCAAAAGATTGAGTAGGAAGTATTTCAACAAAAACTAGATCGATGACATCACTTTTATAATTATACAACACACAGCTCAAGGCAAAACTTTTTAAAAAAACAACAATTGCAAAGATAGGATAAAAGCGACAGTTTAGTTCCCGGCAACTGTTCGGAATGCTAACCTAATTATACTACATCAAATAATGTGGCCAAAATTGAATTTTTTGTTAGCAATAACAGAAAATCAGACCGAAAACCAAATAGTAAAAACTGAGATATTAGGCACTTCAAAACCAACTCATGTCTATAAAAGAAATAAAGTTCTAAAAATAATTGTGTTTGATATTATCGATTCACATAATAAATTGTAGAAATGAAATAAAAAGAACAATTATCAACATTTAGGATGTCACCTTAGGTGTCGTTCATTTTGTGTCGTTCATTTAGGTGTTGGTGCCGCTTTTATTAAAGATTTTGTAACCATTGCGAATTCTTTAGAGCCATATTCTTTTTTTTACAAAGATCAGAGTATTTGCTTTAAAATCATGCAAAAAAAGTTTTTTTGCACTCAAAAAGGTTTAATGAGCACAGTAAGAATAATAAAACTTTCTAAAGAATACCTCGAAAAAATCCTTATATCTCAAATTAATTTTTAGCATTGTACAAGTTTTACGCATAGTCTGTCTTTTAATGACAATAATATTTTCAGCGAAAACTAAAAACGCTCTCGTAGAGTCGCTGTTCGTTTTAATGCTCATTAAAACGTGCCATGTAGATTTCCAAAAAATAGTCACCATTGATTGCCGTAAATCAGATTGCGATAGAACGAACCGGAATAAACTCAAAGAAAATTGTGGTACCAAAAAAATTATTCAATGCCGGCAATTTTGATTGAATTTCGAAGTGATATATATTCCAGTCCCTAAATGAGAGGAAACAGGAATAAATTTCAAATCTCAACAAATATTATACCTTGTAAAAGAGACTAATTAGAACAGTTCAAACACCAGTCAATATGGGGTCTTTGTGGGTGTATACTGTTTCTATAATTGATTTCGTTTTTCGACGATCAGTCTGATCATTTTAAGCTGCACTGCTGAGCATCTGTTGTTTAAACTCCTTTTAGCACATTGAACCAGGAACAGAATTAGCCAGAGAACTCGAAAAGATTTCACGAAAAATATTGAAAAAACTGTGAACGAATAAAAAAAACATAGCAGGACAAGTCCTGAAGTACAATTCAAAGAATTTTCATTGACTAAACAGAAAACTAGACCTAGAATGGGTTATGAATCGATCGGAAAAACCATTAAAAAAATCCGATCCAAAAAAACGAAAGAACAGTAAAAATCAAAGTCAAATTGCCGCATGTGAACAAAAAACCACTAGCGAGAAAGCGAGTTTTTGTTCAAACACGGTTTTCTCACTCTAGTTTAAATTTTGAGCGAAAAAAATTTCACGCCGCAAAACCACTCGCTTTTTCGCTCCACTTCCTGCTTCGGCGTGACCAAAATTACTACTCCAATTTGACTTCAAAAATCATTAAAGTGTGTGAACAGATCTTAAAAAAAGACAGCGCCCCAATACAATTCAAATTCTTTGAATTGTAAAAAACTTAGCAGCACACGTCCTGCATTAGAATTCCAAGAATTGAATAAAACTGAGATGTGATTATAACTCACATCAAAGAAACAACTTTTGTTGATTAGCAAAGTAAATAACCTACATACATGGGAATATGGGTTGAACAATACAAAAAGAAACTCACTATATCATCAACTCCGATAACAACGTTTTACCCACCGTCCAAAAAGCATGTCCACGAGAAACATATACAAACCTTGAAGAAAGCAATGAAGAGAAAGTGGAAGATAAAAGAAAGAAAGTTGAACTTCGCTTAAGTCTTTGGAATAGAGTTTTTGAAAGACATGCCACTATACTAAAGATCTTAACCAAATACAGTTGTCTGCCAAAGAACAACACCGATGTTCAATGAGACCTTTAACTGTTGACTGGGATCTTTTCAACAATTGCCCCCCTTTTGCAAAAGGGGGGGGCTATTCTTGAAAAGATTTTAAGCGAGCGATTTATTAACCAATCAGAGACGACTAATAACTTTCCGTGTATGCTCATACTGTGTTAAACTGGATAGAATAAAATGTGCCGTGCTAGGACAATTAGCCGAAATGGAATACAAAGCGAATAAAATTTCCGACTGGCGGGTCGGTGGGCGCGCTTCGCGCGCGTCGCGGCTTCGCCGCGATAACCGACCCGCGATTTCCGGATTACATCCCACAGCGCGTGAGAGGCATGGCCGTGAACAGCGGTCCGCAATTGCTCCTAAACATATTCGGCTATCTCAATTGTAGGCCAAATAATATTGTGGTAAAGTATAGCACAAAAGGGGTGGCGATTCTCTACTAGGTACCAAAGGGGGGGGCAATAGTTGAAAAGATCCGTTGACTGTAAGTGAAATGACAAAAGGAGCAACAAATACTGGACAAAACAATCAAGTTTTTTTTAAGACAAATAATATCAAGGTCCATAAAACTGTTAGTTGAATACTGAAACTATTCACGAAATTCAACTATGCTTAGTCATCAAGCCTCTCAAGGCGAGATCTGCCATTAAAATGACCGTCAGAAAATCGAACAATGAAAAAGAAAAAAAGACGAATCACAGAAATTAGTATAGTATGAAGTCAAACAATGTCAACGAAAAGAAGTATATATAAAGAAATATTCAGATACAATCAATTATATCTTACTCGAAACCCAAACAAAATTCATTATAGGCACTTAGTGAAAAAGTAACAAAATGAAAAACAAATACTGTTTTAAGTTAAAATATGAGTGAAACTATATGATTACAATTAGAGCCAAGGTCAGAAGTAAGAAGCTTTAAACTGAAAAACTTGAATACTTCAATCATGCATCACTAAAAAATTGATGAGACATGTCAGTTTTAGGGCATCAAGATATTAAACGAACAACAAAAAGGTGCAAACTTCAAAAAAGCACTGCACATGAAAACAAATAGTATCAAGGTTATATTCACAATTAGCTAAAAAATTGTAAAAAAACAATTAAATTCATCTACGCCTCATTAGAAAGACAATAAGAGCAAAAATTGATGAGTGTAACCAATAAAACACCAGATGTAACAACAATTAAACGTAAAACTCGAATTTCACCAATATTTCATGAGAAAAGTTAGCCTAAAAGTCAAAAACCGCCAGCTGCATACTATTGACATCTGAAATTATGTGGACAAATTATCATGCTTTAAAATACTCGCATTTTTGCTCCATTTACTACTCTGGCGTCATTAAAATTACTATTCCAATTTGAGTTTTCAATCAAATAAGAAAGTTAAAAAATTTAAATACTGATCTTTCAATCGAAACAGCCGCCAATTACAATCCAAATTCTTGTTTAAAAAACATGTGTTAAGGAATTGGCTTTCCTTAAAGTAATTTTTTGTGCAACAATGATTTGCACAATACAAGTTAAAGAATCCGATTTGGTAGACGTTAGTTGTTAAGAACTGACGCATCTTCTTGAATTATGAGTTTCTTCCATTTTTTACGTGCTATTGTCTGCTAATATAACTTTAGCCATTTCGCTGATATGAAACACTTTCTAAAATTCCTATTGATTAACCCGTATTTAACCGTAAAATCGGAAAATTGGTTCTGTAATAATTTAAAAGGGGGACTTTTGTGTTAAAATTTATGAAGATCTCACATAGAAGTTTTTCTCACACGCCTCGATAAATTCTGATCAATATTTTACCAACTTGTTGCAATTCAAGAGTGGATGGTTACCTCGTACGAATCTGGCAGATTCTGTCTGATTCTTACAAGACGATGCATCTTCTGGTAAAGATTTTCGTCAGATTCCTGCAAGATAACATTTTTTCTGCCAGCTTTCTACACGATGCCCATTTTTCTCCCAGAGTTCTACAAGGTAACCAGTTTATGACAGAGTCCTACAATGTATTTCAGCCAGATTCGTACAAGGTAGCTAATTTTCTGTCAAACTCCTATGAGATAAAAATTGGTCTGGCATAATTTTTAATACGATTTCTTCTGTGATCATTTTTTCATTTAATCACTTCATCTTGATTAATAGTTGTGCTGCATCATTATGTTTGTAATCAAATCTCACGAAAATCAATTTAACTACCTCTTCAAATTGAAAAAGAGATGATGCAATAAGGAAAAAAGATTTGATTAATTAACTAATCGCTTTTTAAGAGCCAGATTAAATTCGCCTGCGGTTGGTTTAATTGATTTAGAGAATGAAAGGGTAATTTTGAAAATAAAAAAGCGTCCATGCTCAATATAAACAAATGAACTTAATTCAACAATCAAATTAGTAAATCATCTTATCAAGCATTGTATATTTTTTTCTTCTAGTTTATGCAATCAATAAAACAACTGTACTGCAAATAAGTGTGCCTTAATAACTGAAACGAGCAGTCTAGATATTAGCAACCAAATGAAAACGGAACAAATAGAATTTTGCAAGATAGCCATTCGTCTGGCAGATTCTGCCAGATACTGATTTTTCTGACAAAATCTTCAAGATAAACTTTTTTTGGACAGTATCTTGCAAGATTATCATTTTTCTCCAAGATTTTGGAAGATAACCATTTATCTCTTAGAACCTGACAGACTCCTGCAAGATAACCATCAAGTCCCAACTAGGGTATTTCCTGACAGGATCTGTGCAAGCGGCAACAAGTTTTGTTTCAGAGGGCTATGCATATTTTAACTAATTAAGCGTCCTCGATCAGTCAAAAGGAGAGAAAAATGAAAAATTTTCAGCCGTGGTTTTCCCTAAGGGAAAAAGAAGACAAGATCGACATAGTTCTTGACGATCCTCTCGATGATAGCAAATTTGTCTGTCTTTGTACATGATATCGATCGATCAAGTTGACTCTGGAAAAATTCAGGGCGGCATATAATTCATAAACCACAAATACATTTAGACGGTTGTACCCAAAAACTCTATTTTATCCGGACACCAAAAATAGGAGATGTTGGATACGAAAAGAAGCAACTGGGTCTTACTTTTCTTCTTCTTTTTGTGATCAACAGTATTTGTGAACAACTGATAAGTGTTTTTCACTGATTTTAAATTATCCCTCCTTTGAGGTCTATCCACCACAATTATTTTAGCATTGAAGGGGGTGTACAAATAGGATGTATAAGTGGTCATATTCTAATGGGGGAGGGGTTGAAACCAGCTGGTCAAAACTTAGGAGCTCCTGAACCTGGAAGAGGGGCTTCGCTCCCATCAAGTGTCTGGTGAACTTCCGCAAGTTGTTCATGACCATCTTTGTAATGGAGTCGAACACTTTCCGCTCCCAGTATGCATAATAGGCCTGCAATCTGGGTGCCTTGCCAGTGTTTGTGTGAACAACCAGACCCTCCATTTTGGTTAGAAGGGGTCCAATGGCTCTGTACTTGCGCACTAACACTTCTACATCTCTTGCTCGTTCAGTTTCGATGTAGTCAAAGAAATCCTGCGACCAAAACAGTCTTGATTAGAATGTCGAAAATGTTTACGATATGAAATTCTAAACAAAAAATAACCTAGCGGCCGTCGACCCCACTGAGTGACGTTTGCTATTGAAACAGTTGGAGAAAAATTGTCGACAGCTTAACTTTTTTCTAAGTGTCCAAAAGTGTTCTTCTTTGGTCTGCAGTTTCATCAGATTCAATTAATTTGGTAAATGCAGCCTTCATTTGGAGGACAATAAGTTCAATACTATTAGCAGCTAGCAGTGTCCTCCATTACGTGGTCAATGTCGGACATTAGCTTACATACTCAATTTTATCATGCTTTTTCACGACTCATGTATTAAGATTAGAGTTGTACGAGTGTGTGGAAACGAATGAAACTAGGCTAATTTAGTTCAAAATTGCTTAAAATTACCCCTTTTCCACGGATACAGCATCTAATTACCGGAATGAAAGAAAACCTAATTGGCGACTGATTTCAGAAGTTTCCCTCTCAACACTAATCGTAGACTAGGAAAACAAATAGTGATTTTGAAATCACCAATAGCACTCAAATCTTTCAATTTGTCTCAAGTAAATACAAACGAAATTCGGAAAAAAATTCAAGGCTAATTACATGTTCAAAATGGCTTTGTTTCCACAAGACGCAAAATTTATCAAAGTTTGCCTTTTCAGACATTTGCCATGTAATCTAAAAGAAGCTTTGATAATTTAATGCACTAAGTCTTAAAACAATAAATCTTAGCGGTCGGATTCTCTTAGCATATCCCGTTTATTTTGATTTCATATTTTTTGCGTAAATTTAATGAATGATTTCTAAATTCCTTTCTTTTTAACTGGAACAGTGAGTGAGTGAGGCACGTATGAAGGTAAACATTGAAGCTGCTACGTAAAAAGTTATCGACAAGAAAATAAAATAGAAAACGTAGCCAGACAAGTCTTTAACCATAATTGAAAACCTTATTATTGACTAAAAACGCATAGACCTAGAAATTACTATAAATTGTTTCGAAAAAAAACATTTAGAGAAATATTCGATCAAAACCCCAAAAAACAGCCAAACGTGAACAAAACCACAATCGAGAAAACGAATTTTTGTTCAAGCGCCTTTTTTTGTATAACGAAAGACGTGATCGGAAAGTAAATCGACCTTAGAAAACATAGCAGGTCAACAGTGAAATTATATCTAAATAACAACTGAGTACCGGCAATTATAGTGAAAAAATATTCAAATAAAACAAATGATCCTATAGACATAAAAATGAAAAATAAGAATTAGAAAAAAGCCGTTGATGAATATAATAAAGCAAAAAGCATGAAATGAAGAGAACCGGTAAAAACACGGGAAGAAACCATTCAAACTGCAGCTCCAGTGAAAACACACACAAAATGAATGAAAAACTGTTTGCTTTAAGGCCCAAGGAAAACAACTCAAAAACATAGTGACATCAAAATGATTAAAAACACACGCATAAATTGAAGTCCTTCACAACATGGTGATATACAACGTTGAGAATACATACAACCCTTCTTTGTCATTTCCACCGATAGACAAAGAAACAAAAGTTTTAACTACTGAAAGCTAGAATAAAAAATTCTATGAAATTGTCCAAAAAATTAAAAAATTCGTACAATTGAAAGAATATTTTGTTGCATCAGAAGGGCGATGAGAACTACCTTAATTTCAGTGAAAAAACTATGTAATATATAAGGTTAAAAGTTCCACAATTTTTTAAAGAAAAGTTTCAAATCATAAAAATTAGAAATCAACTGGCTGCAACAAATAAGTTTCTTCCTGCCCGTTGGAAAATTAATTGGACTGGTCATTAGAGAAGCTAAGTACCCAGAAAAAAACCGCAAATACGTCCAAAATAAAAATAATCACTAAAACATTGAATTATTTTGAAAACAAGTATTGTGAAAGTCGCCAATACCAACCGAAAATAAGGGAAGCAACGCATTTATCTCCATTCTAAATCACTAGAAAGTTGTTATGATTAACGCTACTAACTGAAAAAAATTGCAAAACGACAGCAAATAACTACAAGCCAAAAAATTCACGATAGATTTTTAAAACATGTGAAACTCATAAAATCATTAACTACGAATTAACATCGCCTATTAATTTAATTTCTGTCTCATTAGAATGCCGATTACACTAGGCATTAATGTTAGGTGACAAAAAACTCAAACTAAGGCACAAGAAACTCAAACTCAAAGGAGACGGCAACACTTGGAAATTTGTATGGTTTCGATTGAACCTAAATAGTGTAAAAGCTGTAAAAGTTACCCTATCAACTATTCCAGAAATGTAGAATTTTCGCATGTGACCAAACATCTTACAGATCTGACCAGAAAAGAACAAAATTTACTCGTATTTGAAAAGAAATTAGACCTCATTTAGGTATTCAGTTACAAAAAAGAATTACATAACTGGAAAATGGTTAAAACAAAAGCAGAGGAAAAGCAACATGACAACGGCACCACTCCAAAGAAGCATTAGAAAAAACTTGCAATAACGTAAGATTTGTTTCAGAAGACAAGCACAAAGTCAATGAAATAGCAACAGAAAACACTCATAGAGAAAAACCGAGCGGAACAAAGGAAGAAGAAATTAAATCAATGACAAAACTTTGTAAAAAAACACTTTGCTAAATACTAAAGTTTTACTTCCAACACATTACACAAAAAAAATTTCAGTACTTCTTTTTCGATTAATTACTCTCCCAATACCTGGCAGGGACCCATGAGACACTAACAAAAATACAAACGAAAACTGAAAAAATTATGGATTGTAATAGTTGTTTCCAAAAAGTAAAAAAGCAGAAAAAAGCAGAAAACTTCAAAAAACAGACAAAAATGAGACTGAATTAAACCACTGGAAATTTAGAATTTAACCAAAACGCACCTCACTACCTTGAAAAAGTTGACGAGTGTTGCAGAAACTGTTCAAAAAAGATGCCTAAAACGACAAAATGACAAAAGTGTTTAAATTTTCAGTTAAAACTCTAACATTTGCTTCAGATGGTTATTAATGCATCCAAAAATACAGTTGCTGGTTAATATACTTGAAAAACTACTTTTTCCAAGAAAATATTGTTATATATAGTCAAAACTGCAATAGGTTGAGAACCTTACAACTACTTTGAGCAATAGGCTTCTTTTCAGTTTCCAACGAATGCAATAACACTGAACAACAGGTTTGAAAAATGCTTCAGTGGTCTAATAATCCACAAAATGGCTGCAAAACCTACAAATTAAGAACGATTAATACCCAAAAACGTGACAAAATTATCAATACCCGCTGAAAATGTTTAAAATAGCTTTGTAACCGAAAAACGAGTCGTTCCAAAGATAGTATTATTAACCGAATAACCGAAAAAACTAGCAAAAAAAGACAGCGCCGCAATACAATCCATTGGTTTTGAAAAACAGAGCCTAGATACTAGCCTCCGAAAGGCTGACGACGCCTGATTTACAATGAACTCAGGTTTAGAAGACGTCAAAATGTTTTCAAACACGTCTTGTACGAAGAGAGAGAGAGAGCACTGGCTAGCTTTCACCCATGTTGTGTCTTGGTAGCAACAATGAATTTTGTCTGGAACTGCAAATTTCGATGCCATTTAATAACGCTTCTTAATAGCGCGCGTTAACATTCAAGGTGCTTTTGGCTCACTAGACAGCACAATGAGCCCTGATCGAGACTTCTGCATTTTATTTTAGTAATTTGTAACAGATTAACTAATTCCAACCTTGACAAAGGGTAGTTGTCCTTGGAACCCAGGCGGGGGCACTTTGAACAAGTTGGCCGACTCAACAATATGCAGTCTGGACTCTACATCACTCGAGTTCTTCTGGATCTGGTTGACAAGTGATTCAAACTTGCCAATTTGGGATGTGCACTTCTGGATGAAATCACTTATTCCCAAAGAGTTCCAGTTGAGCCGAACAACCCCGGGCTTCAGGATGCGTTTCAGTTCCTTCAAGTGTTCCGACAACAGTTGAGTCTGAAAAACCATAATCGACAATTAAATCGTGGCAATCAAAGAACAATCGGCGAGGGTTACGTTGGTCAAAGAAACAGATGTTTCATTAATCATCATAAGTTTGCTAACTCAATATTTCTGCTCTGTCATACTCTAGGGTTCTAGATTTTAAAACGAGCAAACTTCATGTTTCAAATCAAGCTACATGACTGCTCAATTCAAATATTCGAAATTTCGAAATTCCGACTGAGAATTTCAAACGCCAGACTTTCTCAGTTATTTCCTCAAAGTCACGTAACCTTTTCTTCTGCCTTCCAGTTTGAAGTATAGGTTACGCGACTCTGATGACGTCACTGAGAAAACCTGCAGTTAACCGAGAACCGCGTCAGATCTTTATGTAAAAAGAAACCTCAGCATCATTGAGTGAAGAGACAGCATCGTGGTATCTCTTGAGCATGTTCTTCAGTTTGTCCACATACTTGATGTACTTCTCCTCTTGCAGTGCAACGTTCCTCGCTATCTCAGGCACCTATCAACACCCAAATTTAGTTTAATAATAAACATACCCTGCAGATTGCCGGACAATAGCCCATTCCCATAACAAGGATTGGGATTGAAAGAAGAGAAAAAACTAATGAAAGAAATCATTTTGTACGCAAACAGTTTTAAAATGCGGACTATTTTGATGTCATTTTGGAGCTTAACATTCTTCTGTTTCGTAGTGAGACCACACAGGGGCTTGTATAAATACCAGAAAGCATTAGAGATGGTAACTAAGAACAAAATTCTAGTAACGCGGATTTAACGGGTTTTATGGGTTTATCCCGTTTCTATTTCTGATTTTGTTTTTCGATACTGACTCTGTTCATATTGAATTGCTTTGTTGAGCAACTGCTGTCTAAAAACACTTTTAGCAGATTGAGAGAAGAGTGAAACTAGCCTAGAGAAGTCAAAGAGATTTCACTTAAAATGTTGAACAAGCTATGGACTAAGGTAAAGCAAAAACTTAATACGACGAAGTAATGTTATGAGCACTATAATAGCCAGCTGAGAAGCTGAAGCGGCTAATAATTATAGATATAAATTGTTTCCTGGTGTTAAAAATACAATCGTCATGGAAAATATACACAGCGTTTTTCTAAGAAAAAAGGAGCACTAGAGAGGACACCATTAGACTTTCTGGTCTGTTTATAAGTGCCCCTTTTACTCGAGGTTGAATTCTAACTATGACTCCTAATGCAGATCTTTATTATGTTTTAGAAAAAAAAAAATTGAAAATAAAAGTTGTGAAAAAACTTTTATTTTTTTCAATTTTTCACTAATTTTTGCCATGCAACAGTTTGACTGCAAAATCTTTTAATAGAATATAATTGTCCAATTTTTCATAAAAAAACGTTTTTAGTTGCCTGCTTGAATATTGTTTTCTTAATCATTGAAAGAGCTGTCAATGTTGACAAACATATTAATCAAATTTCTAGTTCTCTTTCCGATACTGTTTTTGGGAACCTAATGTTAGGTAGTTAATTTTTTACGGTTTTTGAGCAAACGAAAAGCCAAAATTTCTGCTTCGGTTATGAACATAATTGACTGGAGTATAGAATTTTCTCGCCCAATGATTTTTATAATCAATTTGAAAACCACGTCAATTTCAACATGTAAATCCTTGGCAGAGTTAATTTTTTTGGTTTTTCGGGGATCTGAGCAACATAATCAAATTTTTGTAAAAGAAAATTACTCTTAAAATTCGATTAATTTTTGCATCAGTCTTTTCCATGTTTATTTTTTGCTTCCGGTTCCATGTACTAATATAACTTATTGAATAATACTTTCCACGAACGTATTAAAAACTCTTATCATTTGCCTTGGATTCAGCATTTTTTGGCAACTTGTAAAACATCCCACAAAATTGAACTAGTTTTCTTTTCAGAACGTTTGATATGTTCACATAAATTTAAACTGCTATCTAAAGTCCCTTTAAATATTTCAATGATTTTACCTTTTGTAAAGTTTTTTTTTCCAATATGGTACAGTTGATCGTGATCTTTTTTGTTTCAGTACTAAGTCTTATTGTTTTTGTTCTTTTTGTGTTACTTGTCAATTTATTGTTCTCATAGTTAACTCTCAAAGCATCTTGATTCTGTTATTTTTTACTTCGAAACCATGCGTCCATTTTCTTAGGTTTCCAATTGACCATCAGTTTCATTATCATAGCTATGATCATCAGCACACCAGATCAACACTTTACTAAATCAAAAGGCAGCAGTCCATATCATTTCTCCGCATACCCGAAGTAAACATTTCTTGCTATTTGTTTTCGTTTTTCCCACTGTCATTTCTCCCCACTTCATCAGGTAAGAACTCAAAGATGAGTATTGATGCTTTCAAGTACACAAATACACGGTTTGTTTGTACATATTTCGGTTTCTTTGTATAATTCAAATCAACTGACGGAACTAATGAAAAATTCGGTTCTCCAGTTATCCAATAATATATGCAAAAATTTTTTAGTTTTTTTAACAAATTTTCGTGTTGAATTTACAATTTGTCAACCTCCCTAGTTCAAAACAAACGCCAAATTTGCAAACATTTGCCATATTTTGCTCGATAAAGCCAAATTTGTGAAAATTAGCAAATTATCTTTTCGCGGGCTCAAATTTGCAAAATTTTCCAAATTAATGTTAGGTTTGCAAAAATTTGAAAACGCTCGGATGAGTTCGTTCCGGTCGAGCTCTAATTAATTTAGCAATGTGTTGTGTTTTCCTAACCATTTCTATAAGATTGCTTAATTCAATTGAAAAATGTTTAAAACACGCTTTCTAAACGATATGTGTGCTCAAATCACCCTACAGGGCCAACTACTAACGATTAGGGACAAAAATATTCAGACGTGTTTGCAAATATTTGTAAAATTAATGCAATATTTTACAAAATTTGCAAATTTCTTTATAAATATTTTCAAATTTGACATTAAGCTTAAACTAGGGCTATCACTCGTTTTTTCAATAATTTTAAATCCTAAAATTATTTTTCAAATTATTACAAATCGGTCATTTGAATTTGGAAAAACTAGCAAAGAAATTCAAACGAATCCATTCAGGGCCCCCGAAAAAATTATTTAAATGAGAATAAAGCATTATTTGAAGTATAAATTTGACGTAACAGATATTTGTTGTTTCTATACCTTCATATTGGTATATATATATATATATATATATATATATATATATATATATATATATAAATTGCGATTGATATGGTACCACCTCTTATTAGGCTATGGAAACCTTTATCATTCCACAAACACGCAATAGTTTGCTCATACTTGCAAATGAAAACAAAAATTTTTGGTGAAAAGAAATGGTTGCCAAATCAAGTCTCACCTGGAATCCGAGGCTTTCCATGTATTTGGTCTCAGCAATGATCTCCCCCAATTCGTCTGCAAAGTCAACCCAGTACTGCACTTTGTGCCTGTCTTCTGCACAAACACAGCAAAACATTTCAAAATTGGAATCAACTATTCTGGACTATTATGAGTGTAACCTTTGTCTATTTGCCTGCTGGCCTACAGTGATACGTTTTGAACTCTTTTGAACAGGACAATTCAAATGCAAAAACACAAAGCATGATTGCAGTAGCACAAAGTATAGCAAAAAACTGAAGCTCATTTTTAGAATCAGTTTGGATTAGATCAAGGCACACATTCGCGCAAGAACTAAGTGAAATTTGAGCCACAGACACTGACAATCATGAGCCAATGTAGATCAATTTGTCGCTGGACATAAGCAGGAAATGAGTTGAGCCGAACAAATCTCTAAATTCAGCGCAGCTGTGCAAATTATAGGGAGGTGCGAGGTTTGTCATCGGTTGGACATTCGGATATATTCTGTTTTGACCCCCCCCCCCCCCCAGCTTAGTGGGCTTATATCTTTTACGCCCCCCAGGCGCACGTGCTATATTTCTACATATGGTAAAGTAAAGTGCTATATAACATATAATCTGTAACGGGGGGGGGGGGGGGGGAGGCGTAAAAAACACTGGGGGGGGGGGGCAAAACAGAATAGATCCGACATTCTAACAACTGCTGAATTAAGAAGGCTTTGTGAGTTAGTGTAAGCAAACTTCTGAAAGATAGAATTCGATGGCGACTTGCCGTTGAAGTGAGTTGAGGGAGTGACTAAATCATCCAAAATATAAGTTGATTGCCTTTTGTTTCAAAGATTCACAAGCCGCCTAAGTATTACTAGTTGCTAAATCATTCATAAAATGCTCCTAATTACTTAATACGAGCCAGGATTAGTGTTAAAGCCAGTTTTGGGCGAGAAAATCTTGCCGGCAGAAAACTCATCCTCAGCAATTGAATATTGAATAATGAATTTAAAAAGAACAGATAATTAACGCCTCCATCCAGTGCTACAAGAAAAATTGGGAGTTAAATTGACGCGGCCAAAAAATTAGTTTCAGGATTGACAGTTGTTTTTTTTACCATATAAGCAATATCGTGAAAAAAAATAGGCAGAGCAATTTCTTTTTCAATTTTTTGGAGTTTCAAGTTTCATTGTAATTGAAACTTTTTGACAAAAATGGGAAACAAGTGGGACCATTTCTTTGTTCAAGTTAACGTTGACGTCATTTCCGGACCTCCTGGATCAATCTCAGCGAATCAACAATTAAAATCAAAATTGGGGCTTTTTATTGTTCTCGTTTTTAAAATTATCTGGGAGTTAGAAACATTATGCTAGCCTGGCGTCTTGTTTAGTCGTATTTGACAGCTTGATATCTTTTGTGAAGATATACGAAAATAGTATTACTGATACTGTCTCAATTGATTAAAATTGAAATTGAATTTGTCGTTTTTTGACGACACAATATAAAAGTTTCTCATATCTTGAGAAAAAGGGATTAGGAGTCTCAAGAATTTAATTTTTATCAATTAATCTGCTTATAGTTCGAGTTTACTACAGTAACGTTTTTTAGGGTTAGGGTATCTTAATGAATAGTTTTTCCGAACTAAAAATTAGATCATCAAAAAGTTTTGAATAAACTGATTATAAAAGAAACTGATGTGTAGCAATGACACCTACTTAGTAATGTAAGGGTTAGGGTATCAGTTTGCGGCCGGAAACAACAAATGGAAGAAAAATGGAATAGACGCCTTTTTTAGAAGAATTTGAGCAAATATTAGTTTGCTTTGAAAAAAAAACTAAATAGGAGCGGCTGACGGAGCCTTTTTTAGAAGAATTTGAGCAAATATTAGTTTGCTTTGAAAAAAAAACTAAATAGGAGCGGCTGACGGAGCAAAAAGGAGCAGCTTTGGTATATGTTTTTGCTTAAGAGAATCGAATGGACTGCACTTCTTCTTTCAGCGACGCTTACAACGGCAGAGACTGATAACATTTCTCACTTCCGCACTCGCTCCTCATTCCACGTTTCCCCTTAAACTACGGGCGTATACAGGAACCAAATTTTTGAGTAAATTTACTCATCTTTATTACCAGATGTTACTATTCTCATGGTATACGCTTGGCGTGTGAAACATAATTTCAAATTTCGCAGAAAAAAAGGGCGCCCTATATGGAAATTCAAGTCAGCGCTTTTCACGTTTAAACTGGAAGTTGAAAAATGCAAACTGCTTTCCACCGGACGTAAGCGCTATCGGCGAAATTTAGCGTATTAAGGTTTCACATAATTTACGACTGCATTTCGCGCTTTTAGGGACTGGAAAAAATAATCACTTTTAAAAGAAGCCAATTTCAATTTTCAGTGAATAGGTATAAAACACACCAGAAATATTACTAGATTTCACAAAGTAGCACTGAATAATTTACCAAGCAAGGGCAGAATAATTCAAAAACACGTGAAAGCTTAAGATAAAAAACGCGAACAAATAGAGGAACACAAAATAAGCGGCAGGTTAATTGCAAAATAAATCCTCAATTTAATTTTCAAAGTTGATTTTTGCTTCATAGCAGTTGTAAGGGCGTGTCTTAGTCATATCCGCCGCCTATTCATGGGAATCGAGCATGAAACAGAGCTGATAAAAAGCGCATGAAACATCAGAGAACAAGAAGCAAAACGCATATTCGCTTTTAAGTGTATTGGCTAGAAATAGAAATAACACTAGATTTCAAAAATTAGCACCAAATATAAATCAAGCATAATCCACAAAATATCAAAATCGAAAATTTAAAATATGCAAAATTGAGAGATTATTCCGCAATTAATGATAAATATTTAGTTTGGATGAAAAAAAGATTTATTACTGTTCTTTATTTCTTGTTTGGGAAGCTGATCAACCAGCCCCCTTAATTATGGGCATTAACAGTATTTAATGAATTCTAAATTTGAACAAGAATATCTCATTTTGTTCCCTTTTATTTTTTTTTCGTTTTGTCTCTTTTTGTTTAGAGAAATGTGACTGATGGAATAAACTCAATTTAAAAGCAAATATATCGAATTTGTTGTTTTTATCGAGGGGTTCAAGTAAGAGTTTACGAAAATTTAGAGTTTAAAATGTGGAAAACACTTATTTTGTTGGTATAAAAGTATATACTAAAATGTAAATCTAGTATAAATTTCTTTTTCGCAAAGAAAATACTTGCAAACTTTCCTTGGTAGGTGTATCTTAATTGTCTTTTATTCACTTCTTTTCAAAATGGAATAAAATTTTGTGTGAAATGCCACTACAGCCGAGCGTAAGTGCTTTTCACATTTGTTTGATCTTATTTTTCTTTTCGAGGCTCTTAATTGCTTTCTGGAGCTGCTTTCCTACAGTTTAAGCTCTTTCCGCATTGAATGAAAGTCAGCACCTGAAAGCGCCAGGCAGTTTCATTGGAAGTAGATTTTTTCTCTTTACCGGTAGACGCTCGGAATGTATACCCTCATGAAAAAATGTTTCTTCAATAGGTTAGAACACTTCGAGTGCCGGTGCCAATACCCCTTGTTTCTATATGCCATCATGTAAAAGTTCGATATACTTATAGAAAATACAAAAATTGTACTGATTTGCGATGAAAACTCAGCTGAATGTCAGTTGCCATGATCCAAGGCTAAAATGTTTACAAACGCCCATGTTGTATTTTATGAATGTTTGTAGCACTGCTTAGTAAATACTTTCATAGCTATCAATTGGCGGTTAACATGCGTCCGTTTTCTTTTATCAAGTTTTTGTAAGTGTTCATCTAAGGTGACTCTCAAAAGGGACAAAAGATGTGGTGTGATGAGTGGGAGTACCTGGATCCATGATGGATGTCTTATCGTGTGCTGCATCTCCACCTGCCACTCCGAAGTGACCTCCTTTGTGAGATAAAGATGTGTTGTTGTGTCCAGTTGTGTTGTGTCCTAAAATGTTCAGAAAGACAATGCCCTAGTTAGTAATCGGTATTCACTCGATTACTCGAATCAGTATCCTGTTTCTTTACCAGTTTTTCCTGTAACAGTTTTTCACCTCTTCTCGCATCTCTCCTCAGTCCAACAACCTGTCACACCTTAAGTAACTTTTTTATGCGAAGATTTTTTTAAAAAAGAATTCCTTTATGTCCAAAATGTTCAAATAGTCTATACTGAAAATGCAACAAAAAGCTCTGGCTCTAACTTCCAGAATTTTGAAAATTTGTAAGGTTAATTTGATTGTACCAGTTTTGATGTGGTGTACATCGAGAGGCAATCGGAGTAGATTCCGCTTGAGGAAAGACGGAAGGTGGCCTTCCACCATCTCAATCCACTCTTTGGACTTCTTGTCCTCGTATTCTTTCATCTGCCTAGCCACAGCCAGATATTTTTCACGAGCCTAGATAACACGTCATAGACTGTACGAGTCCTACGTCAGTAGATGTTACATATATTTTCTGTCCCAGTGTAACAATGCTTAATGTATTCATAAGTTGAGCAGGACTTTGGAAGTTTGTTAGGGGTCTAAGCAGGCTTAACTATTATGAAGACAATCGTACTTCTGACGCACCTTCGTGATCTTAGGCATTAATATCGGCTTTACTTTGCCGAAAAATTTAAGACGAGTACATATATGATCAGAGATATTTTGGTAGGCAGGCTAGGTTAAACGTATTGAGTGTACTAAAATCTCAAGACTAATTGAAAAATTCGCTAAAAAGTGTTAGAAATCATCGCTGATCTTCGAAAAGAAAAGAACATGTAATATTTTGAAAATTGGTTTTTTGAAGTTTTTCTAGTAGCCTACGATAGGAGTGCTAAAATTTATTGTCCAACTCTTTGATCATCTTTTTCGAGTTGATGGTAATATAAATTCTGAGTAACCCTTGAGAGGACGCAATATTTGACCTTTTGCGATAACTATACAGTGCCTACATACACAAACAAACACATTGATATTTCACTATACCTGTTTTCCAATTTCTGAGTTCATCATGTCCTCTTCAGTTTGGAATCGAATGATGGTGTGTTTGATCCTGTGGAATAGACTCCTTTCCCACGCAATCGCACCTGCCACTGGGGGCTGGCACTTGTTCAGGGGAGGGTCGTGCTTTTGCTGCTGGAACATGGAATCCATCGTCTCCACCTAAAGCAAACAGACGCAAAGTGTCTTCATTACGCATATTGTCATCAGAGATGTGTTAAGGGAATTAACTGGCATGATATGGTCCTACACCCAAAAAAACAGTCACCAGAGAACACTCACATAGTAGGACAGGTCTAAGAGCCGGATCTATTGGTTAGGGGAGTATGGAGCCCTCAAGAGAATGCCTCGTTTGATATCATATCGGTGTCACTGACACTGAGGCAAAACCTTACTACGAAACTCGGTGGAAGTATTAAAGAGCTCTGCCGATTAGCAGCGAAGTATGTATTTTGAAGCAAGTCAGGAGAAGCATTTCTCGTTGACCCCCCTTGTGTTGAGCATTGATGGCATGATGGTCAGAGAAGGCACAATTTTCCCGAAAATAATAGCAGATAGATTCTCGCAAAATGGGAAGCGCGTTATGCCACAATTATGAGCTCGGTCAAAACAAGACTACTGGCAGTCTTGACGGCATAAAACTATTGGTTGAGAGGCACGATAAGAAAAAGCCGATCTTTCTAATACAAAAATGGTGCTTTCATTGCTTGAAAAATTGCTGTTGAATTCGCCATGAGCTGCCTTGATCAATTTACGCTCAACGAGACAGAGTTACGCTCAACTGAATTACGTCAAAAATCATGGTAGCTAAAATTGGGTCTTATACTTTATACCTATCTTATACTTTATCCATCTTATACACTCTGTCTTACTCTTTCGATCTCTTTCTTGGCTTGTCGACAACTCGTTAATTTCAGCATGAAATGCTTGAGTTGGTCAGGTGCTTTGGAAAGAAGAGCTATTCAGATCTGATGATAAGGGTTTATTCGATTACTATGGCATATCATCAACTGAAATTTTTTGTGACTGCTCATAGGAAAGATTGCATCCTTTTTGATAGTTTTACTGTAAGAAAAAACTGTGCAACTTTACAGAGTGACAAAAGGCATTATTAGTTGCTGAGTTAAAAAAAAAGCTATCACTGAAAGAACATACTTTAATCGTTTTACTTGTTTGGTAAGTCATTTTAAGGTTCTATGTGATTTTGATATTTTGTGCCCACAAGCAATTACAAATTGCTCTTAAAAAGTTTTACACAAATGGACGTACTTTCAAATATGATGTGATAAAAACCTGCATATGGTCAATCAAATGCCACTGTCCCGTCTGCAGATGTTAGTTTTAAAATGAAATGTTGAATTTAGTTTAATCGTTTTGTGTCATTTGTACCTTTTGTGAAGATTATTATGAGTATTGTCGAAATTCAATAAACTGAGCCCGGAACGAACTTCAAGTCTTGATCAGTCCTTCTCAAGTGAAGTACACATGTTGAATTCACAAGTCAGTAAAAATTAGGTCTTATCTCAGGTCTCAAGACTTGAGAAGACATGTAAAGACTTGGCAAGTTTTGAGTCAGGTCTTGGCCAAGACCTTGCAATTCTTGAGTCAAGTCTTCGCCAATAATTGACAAGTCTTGAGTCAATTTTTGGCCAAGACTTGACAAGTCTTGTTTTTTGTGCAGTTAATATGCAAAGTAGAGTTTTAAGAAGAAAATTAATGCATTTCAAAATTAGCAAACGTTGGTAAAATCTTTTACGAGATATTTTCTAATCTGATCAAGCTATTCCTGAATTGAGCATATACCAACTTAAGAAGCCCCATATTTTAACCCAAAACCAAACTTTTTTCAACGCGCAGAGAAAATTGTCCATAACTGGTATCTTTTGGCAACATCAGAATTTTGTTCATTCTCTATTAAGTGAACTTTGTGGGAGTGCTCGCATTGTCTTCTGTTAGTTTTTTCACATGGGAGAGCTGTTTAGGCAAGCCATTGTAGGTGGCGGTCTTCTTCTTTCGTTACGAAACGAAAGCAAACCAACAATAATTGCCAAGACTTAAGATTTGATTTAAGAAGTGCCACGTCTAAAAGGTGGCATGATCAGAGCTCTGATACAGTACTGATCCAAGACTTGCAATTTCACTGAATGAGTACTGATTAAGACATGACGTTCAGTCCGGGAGCACCTTATATGATTCTGTCACGACAGGAATCAATTGCCTTGCCAACTTACCTCTTTCATGTAGGCCACTAGAATGTCATTAAACTTTTGCATCAATTGCGCATTTATCACAGCTCGAGATTTGATGTGCTTGAAATTGAGCAACATATCAAAAGCCCCTTCAGCGGACCGAAGTTTTGCGAAGGAATCATCAATGAACTGTTTAGCTTCGTTCTCAATCTGCTTAACCTCTCCTCGGAATTTTTCCATCACTTGAGCCCACTGAGGACGGGTTTGCGGGTTGAACACATCGAAGGTCACCTAAAAGCACTCTTCTTTGGTAATTGCATTAAACAAAAAACATTGCACTCTAGTATTGAGACTAGTGCGTTTTACTGCCTCCTTGGGTCATTTTTGGCGAACTGTTGCAATTATTTAAAAGATCATTTGGTCGTATTACTATTCCATTTTTCACATCCCCTTCCCTGCCACAAGTGCAATCGGCCATCCCATCTGTTTAAATTATCAGCCGGTTCAAAACCAATCATAGCAACGAATAAATTGTTTTTGCGCACGAGAAATACAAATAATATCAAGTCACTAAACTGATTGATAAAAACGAAAGAGTTCTTTTCACCTCTTGCATAGGCTTGACAAGGTTCCTGACTCGAACAAGAACATCGTCAATCTTTTTGGAATCCCCAGTGACTGCTGTCAATTCTGGTCCAAAGAAGTTGAAGAACTCTTGCAACACCTGGGCTACTTCGGAGAGGTCTCGACAGATTTCAGCCATGTAGTTTGTCTTTCCGAACAATTCGTTCTTCGGAAACTCCCAACGGGCGTCACGACCCGACTGTTCGATTCGGCTTCTGACCTCGAGATACGAAGAGCTCCACAGTTCAAGGGTTTTTATCGCTTCACTGGCAATGTCTTGAATCCTGTAGAAAACAACTTGAAAGACTTGTGAGGTTCAAACTATTGCTTTTTGCGCAGCACCCACAATCTAAGTATGCCTCGTGAGCGTAATTGATGTTGCTCGTTTAAATGTTTACACACAAACACCCTACTATTATTCAACGATAAATCAGTTCTAAAAACTTATGTTCCGATAGTTTAAATCGATTTTAAGAAATGTACGAAATAATTTAGCAAAATCGTGAGACAGCAGATTTTAAGAATGTTAATTGCTCGGATGTTTGGCAACTTTTGTTTGATTAGAAAAATTGACGGTGCTATAAACCGTCGTGATATTAGAATCAATTCGTCTGCGCATATATTATATTTAATCTACTGGTGATAGAAGACAACATTACTCTTGCGGTTTCCTGTCGAATATCTCGTTGATCACAATCACGACAGCCACCCTGTTTGCCAACTCCCATGCAATCCTCTTCATCAATGGAACCATCCTATCATCCTTGTTGTAGTGCCTGGAAATGATCCACACCATCCGGAGCGCATTCATCATTGAAGGAATCGTGTCCAAAACAACAGCAAAATTGCTGCCTTGAGACAAATTCTTAAAATGACGTTCCAAAGTTGACAAGAAGCGAACATTGTCCTTTGCTTCTGTATGTTCGGCTGTCAGATCTGATTTAACGCTCTCAAATTCTTGAGACACAGGGCTCTCTGCGTTTTTAAGAAGCAACAGGAAAACTCCCACGTCCGGTAGTTTAACTTGCTCAATAAGCGCGCTCAAACTAGCGTTTTTCTCACGCCAAAAGTCAATTTCGGCCAGGGGACCTTCGCCTACTGGCTGTTTATTCTTGAGAGCGTCTAAAGCACTGCTAATCTGCTCTTGCCAGTCTTTCACAACCTGTTCGATTTGCTTCACAACTTGTTTGTTCATAACTTTCTCGTTCAAGTTGTCCGCGTTCACGTTCAATTGTGGAATCTCTAGCCTCACTTCGCCCTCAAGTTGGTGCATAGTTCGGGTGATTGACTTTCGGAACTTAGATAGATGCATGGCAAAGTCGTCCCGGAGTAAAACTCTATTTCTGGCCTCGAGAAGTCTGGCTTGTTTGGTTTCTTCGTCCAGCTCTTCGTCGTCTTCGCCCGCCTCGGCAGCCGGGGGAGGAACCTCCCCTGTTCTCTGAGCGTAGTGCTGCATTAGTGGTTCGTAAAGCTTAAACAGATTAATAGAAATATTAAAACTGATATTTCACTAAAAACTGATGACATTGCTGATAAATTTGTGGCATAAAATTCTTGACAAGTATCCAATGAGTTTGATAGGCACTAAAAATAACTACGTAAGAGAAGAATAGTTCCATAATGTTCGAGTCTTGTATCCGACAATAAACTCGAAGGTAACAAAACGGAAGACGGGAAATCTTTATTCAACAATTACGAATCGAATAAGATTCAAGAAACGGCTTTTTTATGCCAACTATAGCTTGTGTACATAACATACGACACATAAGAGGTTCACTTAACAACGTTAACAAAAGTTATTCAAAGTAACACTGGCGGCAAAAAGGCTAGACACTACCTGTTAGCCTTTTGCTAGCCAATATCGGTCGATTCAGTTCATGTATGACGTAATTTGGCCTTGTATTGGCCTTAAAATTGAACCATTCAAAGCGTTTTGATACTCTAATAATTTTATGTCTAAGTCATCTTAGTCTAAATCGGGCTGGTTCGGCCCAAACCGCTCTCTAACAGTCCGTTGCTCAAGGTACATGTATTAGAATACTGATTTTGCTTTGCCAATTTGGTCGTAGTTGGGGGCTCGAACCAGCGACCCTTCGATTCGGAGTCCAGTGCGTTACCGTCTGCGCTATGTCGCCTTGATTGCTTGCTATTCAATTCAAATATATACGCTTACAAACATACGCTGCTTAGTTTATATATATATACGCTTACTTTGCATTCGCAACATCCTCCGGCCCCGAAAGTGTTGTTTCTAAAACAGGTATTAGTTTTAAAACCGGTCGGATATACTTACCAGCATTTGTCCTTATCTCAGCCGAACGGGCAATGCCATCGCTGCCATAACGGAGGTTTTCAATGCGACCCATGGGGAAGTGTCCACGGGGGCTCAATTCGTCGGCCACCCATACAAGATCCCCAGATTTAAGCTCTGTGTTTGCCGGTGTAGACCATTTACTGCGACGATTCAGGTTTGGGACATATTCAGCTAGCCACCTTTTCCAAATTGAGTCCGCGTAGCACTGAGCTCGCACGTATCTCTTGCGGTGGTCGAAGTCCTCTTCTGACAAAAGCGAAGGCACAGTGCTTGACCTGTTTCCGAGAAGGAAGTGATTAGGTGTTATGGCATCAAGTTCCGTAGGGTCAGAGCTTACAGGGGTAAGTGGCCTGTTATTTAAAGTTGATTCAACTAAACAGAATGTCGTTTGTAAGACTTCGTCAGTAAGACGTCGGTTGCCAAGAACTGCATAGAAAGTGCGTTTAACACTCCTAACCATTCGTTCCCACGAGCCACCATGATGTGGGGCAGATGGTGGATTGAAGTGCCACAAGATTCCCCTTTCAGACATTTGACTCGCAATGAATTTTTGATTCCAACTCTGTATACACAATGATAGTTTCTTCTCGGTAGCAATAAAGTTGGTTCCATTATCCGACCAAAGGACGCGGGTTTTCCTCTCCGAGCAATGAACCTTTCAATTCCCATAACGCAGGAATTCATGTCCATCGATGGCACAACCTCAATATGCAAGGCGCGTGTTGTGAAGCACGTGAAAAGGAAACCCCAACGCTTTTCACTTGAGCGTTTCACTGATACATAAAATGGGCCAAAAGAATCCATTCCAGTATTGAAGAAGGGAGGGGAACCATAGGAAAGACGTTCGGCCGGTAAGTCGGCCATCATTGGCTGCACGGACTTTTTACTACGCTTACGGCATAATACGCAGTTAAATTTGATAGATCGTAATGCGGAACGCAACTTCAGGACTGCGTAGCGCCGTTGTATGCAAGCTCGCAAAAAGTCAATGCCCTCGTGGTGGTTAACTAAATGCTCTTTTTTCAGAAAGAGCCTTACAGCGGGGTGACGGCTATCAAGTATGATCGGGTGTTTGATGTCATAGTCGGCTTCAACTAATATTTTGATGCGGCCACTAGATCTGATCAGAGCATTGGGACCAATGAAAGGGGTATACGGTGAGATTGGGCTTTTTCTGATAAGGTGCTTTTCATCCAGAAGTTGTTTTTTCTCAAACGGGAATGATTCAGATTGAACGAGGAACTGAAGTTTTGCTTCAGCAACCTGGAGTTCATCGGACCTAAGAATTGAAGCATCTGATGACCAGAAATGGGCGTGCTTCGGGAGGATGCGGAGGAGATAAGCGGTTATCCTAACTAGTTTAAAGTAGGAGCTAAATTTTGTGTAATCGAACAGTTTTTCTTCGTAGGAAACGTTGCTCGCAAGACTACTTTCTTGTTTTTGAACCGGATCGCCCAAGGGACTGGTTAACGGTTTTTTCAGACTGCCTAATATCTCGTTATTTGGCTGGAAAGGAAAATCTGACGTAAACAGGAAAATTGGACCTTTCAACCAGCTACTGGCACACAGGCCATCGGCTGACATTCCCCTTGTACCAGCGTCCGCTGGATTGTCTGTCGATGGTACATGAAACCATTGGTCGACTGTTGTGGACTCCAATATTTCCGAAACCCTATTGGCAACAAAGATGGGCTGTTTATCGAAGGATCTCAGCCACTGAAGCACAGTCGTGCTATCTGTCCACATGAACGTTTTACTAAGAGGTATTGTTAAGGCTTTATATATGTCTACCTTTAGGCGCGTTGCTAGGAGGGCTGCTTGAAGTTCGAGTTTGGGTACGGTCAAACATTTCATGGGTGCAACTCTTGCTCTTCCTAAAATAAAGGCAATTTCGGTATGCGTAGTGGGTCCTGACCTTACTTTTGATCTCAGGAGGGCAACAGCGCTGAAGACTTCCTGGGAACTATCCCCGAAAACATGAAGCTCGGTTGAGTCGAACTCGCCAGAGAAAAAACTCCTAGCGACTGTTAGGTTTCCTAATTTGGATAAATCTGAACTCCATGCACTGAACCTATCAATCATGTCATCGGGCGGCACCTTGTCCCAGTCTTGACCACTCAACCTCCATATATCTTTCAGCAACAGTCGGGCGGTAACTGTGAAGGGGGCTACTAACCCAATTGGGTCAAAGACTTTTGAAACTAAACTAAGTACAAGGCGTTGAGTTACGTTTTTGTTGTCCACGTACTTCGTTCCACGGCTGACAACTAGTGTGTCTTTTTTGTGGTCCCATTTCAGACCCAATACGTGTGATGAGGCTTCTTCCTCAGAACTTCCAATAACTTTTGGCTCTTCTTGGTCATTGGTTTTGAAGCTGTTGCCGAGTTCATCGAGCAGGTGTGGAACGCTGCTTACAAACTTTGTTAATTTAAATCCTCCCAACATAAGTAATTCTACGAGTTCCTTGGCTCTCTTCAGTGCTTTCTCTGGTTCGTCTAAGGAGTCGAGGTAGTCGTCCATATAAAACTTTTCCAACACAGCTTGCGATGCATCTGGGTACTGACGGCTATTGTCCTTGGCTGTTCGTTGGAGGGCATAATTCGCGCATGTGGGCGAGTCTTTCGCACCAAAGATATGCCTGGTGTACTGATATACCATCACATCAGTTGATGGATCCTCCCGCCACAAAAATCTAAGGCACGGTTGATCCTGAGGAAGCACTCCAACCTGGAGGAACATGCCTTCTATAACAGCAGAGACTGCGTACTGATACTGGCGGAAGCGGATAAGAGTATGAATCAAACGCTGAAGTAAATCAGGCCCTGTCAACAATGATTTGTTTAATGATGTTCCATGAAATTTTGCCGCACCATTTAACACCCTTCTCATCTTGTTTGGCCTATTGGGATTAACGACGGGGTGATGAGGCAAGTACCATTCGCGTCTAGACCGTTCACTGGGATCTTTAGAGTTAAGCACTTGAACCACATAGCCTTTGTCTACGTCGTCCTTAATGCTCTTTTCGTACTTCACTCGGAAGTCTTGGTCCCTGAAAAGTCTTTTTTCAAGGGACTTCAGTTGAACGAGTGCTGAGTAGTAGTTATTCGGTAAATGAAGGTCGTCTTTTGACCACAGCATACCAACTTGATACCGTTTTCCGTCATTAAAAGTTGTCTTTTCTAGTATTTCAACTGCTCTACGGTCTGAAGAAGACCTGGGGTCAACCTCTTTTACAGCTCCGTATGACTCCATGTCATACCAGGACTTCAGTTGTTCAGCTAGATCTGTTTCCGGTTCAGTAACAATTTTAAAACAGGAGGATATGAAACTAGAAGTGGCAGGCAGAGGTCCACTTAGAACCCAACCAATTGGAAGACGGACGGCAACGGGCGCAGATTTTGAATCGCTTTCAAAATATTCGATAGGTCGGATTGCATGGTAAACGTCTTGGCCTAGAATCATTTCGACATTTGAGTAACTGTACTGAACGGGATCTAGCACACTTAAATACGGATATGTTTCCTGTAGTTGAGGTACATTGATAATATCAGAACCAACATTTAGCGTGTCTCTTATGTATGGACTTACGTCGAAACTTTCACAGGTGTTATCACCTAATGGTTTAACTGTCACGTCTGTAATAAGTGTATCAATAACTTGTTTTGCATTTATTCCGCAAACAGTCAATTTAAGAGGTGAACCTTTCAGATTGAGTCTTGCCGCAGCACTTGCCGCAATCCACGAGTGGCTGCAGGCAGGATCACATAAAGCCAGCACTTTTGTTTCCTTAGCTGTGGGGCCTTTGAGTTGGACTTCTTTAACCTGTAAAAGACCTTTAACGTCGGACACAGCAAGGAAAGATGACGAGTTTCCATCTTGATTGGGAGTACAGATGTTTTCCGAATTGAGTGTAACTATAGATGTTGACTGCGGTGGATCCGTGACGCTTTTCGTTTCACTTGGTTTCTTTGCATTGTTCTTAGTGAAGATGCGTTCGGAACCGTGTAACAGAATATTATGTGTACTAGTGCAACCAGGTTGTTTGCACTTTCGTGGGTTGGGACAATTTCTAAATTGATGGGAACCATTGAGACAGGAGAAGCATAGTCTATGTTCGGCTACAATTTTCGCTCTCTGAGTTGGGTTTTCACTTTTGAATTTCGGGCATTTCCAAATTGGGTGATTTGCCTTGCAGTGCGGGCAACCAAGTTCGTTCCCGTTTCTTGTTGACGGGTTCTTCTGTTTTGCGTCGGCAACTTTTGAGTTTGACGCGAAAGCCTTTGAGGTTGTTTTTGTTTTATTTACAACTGGTGTTTCGTCTGTCTTAGTCTTAAATTTGACTGCTTTCATGCGGTCATGTGTGTCCGCTTTTTCTTGTAACCAATCGTTGAATTGTAACAAGGTAGGCCTGAGCCACTGCTTTTTCACTATATGTGAACACCAGGATTCCTTAAGATTGGGCGGGAGCTTTTGTACCACTTGATTCAGTAAAGATGAGCTACGCAAATCGGCGTCATATGACAATGACTGGAAAACTCCAACTAAACTTGAAATTACTGATGCGAAAGCAATTACATTTTCCGAATTGTGCATTTTTAAGGGCGGGTAATTGTTAAATTTATCAAGGTGAGCGCCAACTACGGCATGAGGCTGGCCAAATTTCCGTTCCAGAACTTTCATGGCATCGTTATACAATGCACCACTATACGCAAACTGCTCAATGGATTTTTTAGCTCTTCCGGTTAGAAGAGTTTTCAAATAAGTTAATTTTGCTGCATCAGAGAGGTTTTGAGAGTCTATGGCAATTTTGAACTGCCCTATCCACTCATGCCAAAGAAGTGGATCCCCATTATATTGCGCAAGCGTCCATTTTGGTAATGGATTGAGTTGACTGGAGGTTATTGCGTCCGCTAGATCCTTAACATTGAAGGAATTATCGTGTGCGGGAGCAACAGATGTTGATGGATGATACGAATGGAAGGGACCAGTAGTATTGGCTGGCATCGTTGCGTAGGGCAGCATTGGGTTTGAATACAAACCATGCTGCACCGGTAATGACGATGAGGGGTTGTGGTGACCGATAAAGGTTGCAGCGGAAAACGGGTTTTGGTTGTAGTAGGTTGTACCTCCACTTGAATAGGATACAACAGGTTTATTCAAATTCGTTTGCAAAACTTGTTGTTGAACTTGTTGAGGATGTGAGGAAGTTACGGTTGCCGGATGAGGTACATGCCACAGAGTCAT
Organism: Convolutriloba macropyga; assembly: GCF_964194025.1. Classification (NCBI taxonomy): domain Eukaryota; kingdom Metazoa; phylum Xenacoelomorpha; order Acoela; family Convolutidae; genus Convolutriloba; species Convolutriloba macropyga. The sequence goes on along the minus strand of NC_134478.1, from coordinate 28,238,880 downwards.
GTTTGGCAGGAGGTGGCTAGCCATGGGATAAAAACTACGTTGCATGTTTTGGACAGGGTATTGTACGTTCTGATGATCAGAAGTAATAGATGGCAAGTTTGTCAATGTGGGGTTGTTTATGTTTGCTAAATGATGATCTGGTTGATTCAAATATGAAACTGCGCTGGGGACTGGTGCCCAGCTCGAGAGTTCTGGCAACAGTGAGGGTTGAGGCGCTGATGCTCCCGTATCAGCGGTCTGGTTAGCGACATTACTTGCCTGCGGACTGGTCTGTCTGTCTTCCTTTCCAAAAGACAAAAAATATGATACTCCTTTGGGAGTACGGACAACGTTTTCGCGCGGGTTACCGTCCTTTGGTGGTGAATGATTGCTTTGCTGAAATAACGGACCTGGTGCAGCGTTTGGAGCGTTCACCGAAATTTGCAGCATCGAAGGGCCTGTTAGAAGATTATCCGTTTCATGTGGTGGTAATGAGTTCGAAGCTTGGAGGAAACCATTTTCTTGAACTTCGTTTTCTGCGCGGTTTGAACGAACAGTTGTAGACAAAATATTGTTTGCCACTGAACTGTCAACCCATTCTGTTACACGCTCAGAATTTTTATCATTATTTAAAATTGTTTGCTCCCCGAGATCACCATCAAGGCTCTCATCGGATGACTCCATTGCCCGAATCTCCTTGACTTTTGCGTCAAACAATCTTTTCCTGTTCTCTTCGCTAATTGTGTCTAGCTCTAATTGATGCTTTTGTTGAGCGAGTTTGATTATGTTCTCATTCTCTCTCTCAATCTCTTCTCGTTGAAGTCTTGCTATTTCCTGTTCTCTTCTCCTCTGGCTGGACGAGATTGAGACAGTTTTCGATCCACAGCTTGATGTTTTTCGGCGGAATGTTGATTCACCAATTGTCTCATCACTGAGCTCAATGTATTGTCGTGCTTTTGCTACATAATTGTGATGAGCTTCGCTTGCTTCTTTGAGCCAAAGTTCAAGCTCCTCAGTGAGTTTTATTTTATTTGGATGTCGTGATGCTAACTGAACCAATTGATCGTTTTTGTCAATTGCTGTTGACAAGAGTTCCTTTGCTTTGTTAACTAATGTCTCGACTTTTGTTTTTCGTGTTTTACTATTTATTGCTTCGTCGATTCTTTTGTACAAGTCATTCACACTTAATTCAACTTTAGATCTAGCTTCAGACAACTTGATGGCCTGAGCTTCCATCTTCAAAAATACGGTATTAATTGTTAGATATTTGTTTCAATGAATTAGGCACACTTAATACAATATTCAGAATTTCAGATTACTCTTACCAGCAAAAGAATAAGAAAGGGGAATCGTTACAAGCAATAATTTCGTTAATCAAATACACTATGAGGAATTGGGAAACGGACTATAATTTAGTTTCTTAAAGGCTCAAAAGAACAGATCAACCACGAACGAGGAAAAAACTGCAAACAAGCTATAGCCTTGCACTTAAGCTAGCCACGGCTCGTCAGCAGAGTTCCCCTCGAGAGCGGCAGCCCTGTTTGCTCGAGCTTTTCGACGGCGCTGGTTAAGCCTTTTTGGTCTGGTCTTTTTTATCAGACAATTTAGGTTGGCGCTATGAAATCTCACAATAGAGAGTGATTTTATTTCACAGCAGAAGGGCGGATGAAGTTGCAAATAGTCGTTCAGAATCGAAAGATCCTTGGCTTTGCGCTTTGATAGGAGATCTTTTATGACGTGAACCACGACGAAACTTGTTTGCTTCAGGTCCTCGAAGATATCTGGGGCGCCCTGTCGTGGACAGTAAACAATAGCTTTTATCTTATTTTCGATTGCGTAAAGTTCTTGAATGAGTTCAGACGCAGATAGTGGGCTATGGTTATTGTTATGATGGGGTGTTAAGCTATTGTTTATAGCGTCGTGCCAAATTATTACTTCACTTGCCTGTGGGTACTCGTATTTGAGCTTAAATTGCACGGTCTTTCTCTGTTTAACAGCCTTAAAACTGAGTCCGGGCTCAGCTATAGATGTATTAAGGTGTCGTGTATACTGAGGGTCCCGTAGTTTGTTTATTGTGCGGCTCAATGAACTAGCACCTACTATAAAAAGCATTGAACAGTTGAGCTTACAGTTTTGGAACTCTATGCTCCTCACGTCAGTATGAAGTTACCCGACCACGCCTCCGACTGTCAAAGTCACTCCACAGGACACTGACCCACTAGCAATGCTCCACGGACCACTATCACCAACGTTGACCCGGCCTCTGACTGCCAAAGTCACTCAACGGGACACTGAACCACTAGCAGTGCTCCACAGAACACTATCACCAATGTTGACCCAGCCTCTGACTGCCAAAGTCACTCTACGGGACACTGAACCACAAGCAGTGCTCCACGGACCATTATCACCAACGTTGAACCGGCCTCTGACTGCCAAAGTCACTCAACGGGACACTGAACCACTAGCAGTGCTCCACAGAACACTATCACCAATGTTGACCCGGCCTCTGACTGCCAAAGTCACTCTACGGGACACTGAACCACAAGCAGTGCTCCACGGAACACTATCACCAACGTTGACCCGGCCTCTGACTGCCAAAGTCGCACTACGCAACACTGAACCACTAGCAGTGCTCCACAGAACACTATCACCAACGTTGACCCGGCCTCTGACTGCCAAAGTCACACTACGCAACACTGAACCACTAGCAGTGCTCCACAGAACACTATCACCAACGTTGATCCGGCCCCTGACCGATAGAAGTCGATGTAAGAACGAAAAATCCTCGTCCGGGTCGGCGGACCAAATGTTCGAGTCTTGTATCCGACAATAAACTCGAAGGTAACAAAACGGAAGACGGGAAATCTTTATTCAACAATTACGAATAGAATAAGATTCAAGAAACGGCTTTTTTATGCCAACTATAGCTTGTGTACATAACATACGACACATAAGAGGTTCACTTAACAACGTTAACAAAAGTTATTCAAAGTAACACTGGCGGCAAAAAGGCTAGACACTACCTGTTAGCCTTTTGCTAGCCAATATCGGTCGATTCAGTTCATGTATGACGTAATTTGGCCTTGTAGTGGCCTTAAAATTGAACCATTCAAAGCGTTTTGATACTAAAATAATTTTATGTCTAAGTCATCTTAGTCTAAATCGGGCTGGTTCGGCCCAAACCGCTCTCTAACAGTCCGTTGCTCAAGGTACATGTATTAGAATACTGATTTTGCTTTGCCAATTTGGTCGTAGTTGGGGGCTCGAACCAGCAACCCTTCGATTCGGAGTCCAGTGCGTTACCGTCTGCGCTATGTCGCCTTGATTGCTTGCTATTCAATTCAAATATATACGCTTACAAACATACGCTGCTTAGTTTATATATATATATATATATATATATATATATATATATATATATATATAAGAGATCTACTTGAAGACATATTGTAACATAAATAATCAGTTTTGTTGTCAATCACAGTTACACTCTAAAAATTTCTCGGGTGATTTCAACAAAAAATCTTGTATTTTTACCCGATTTCTCGCGTGAAAAGAGACAGACGATAAAAGGCCAATTTACACGAGAATTCGTGTAAAATTACACCATCCCCATTTCATACAAGGATCATTTATGATTTCATTCTGTCCATCCTTGTATGAAACCAATGAAATCATATATGATCCTAGTACGAATACCAATCATACATCTAATGTTCTAAAATATTTTATCATTCATGTTCTTTTTTTGTTTTGGTTCGGTAGGGAATCACCTATATGATTCCCCGGCATCACATTGTGATCCGCCAACAACCCTAACGTACATTTTCATTTGTGACGTTGCGCACTCAATAAAATAGTAAGTCGAAATTCAAAACTAAATTTTTGACATACTCTGACGCCAGTTTATACTTATAAATGTGGATTTACAAGAAATAATCAGGAAAAAAATTTGCATATAGCCTCAAATTCGTTTTCTAAATATGTTTAAACCACAAAGTTATTCTTTTAGTGCACACAAGGAATCAAATGTGGATTGCAAATGAGATATGATAATCTGACTACATTATACGAGAAATTGTGACAGCAGTCAATGTTTTGTGTCATATATGACCTTGTATGATTTCCAAGAAATTTTTTCAACTTCAATAGAAAATCGAAATTATACAGTTTTTAGTCTTTGAAATTTTTTGTATGATCCCTGTATGATTTTTGTTATGATCTCTGTATTTTTTGTATGATCCCTGTATGATTCTCTCGGGCTTAACCTCGGGACTTCTTGGTTCTCGGGATCTCTGTATGATTTTATACAATATGAGCAAATTTGATAAACCAAAAGACGCTTCAGTAAGAAGTTAAGCTAAAGTTGAGAAAGTGAAGACACATGGAACCTACCAATTGCAGCATATCGTTCAGCACATCCAATGAGGGTCCATTCAAAGTAAAGTACTCGAAGTGTCCTGCCATGTGTCTGTGCACGTCTTTCTTCTCATTACTCACTGGCAACTCTATCATTCCCTTCCCATTGCGTGTGAACACAACACACTTCCTCTCGCCAATGTCATCCGGGAACCCAGTACCTTGCACGCACATGTACAGGCTTGTATACTCCACTTTACGAGTTCTCGTTTCCTGAAAACGACCCAACATTACTTGGAATGATGAAAATGTCCTTTTCAATTTACAACTGCGACTACAAATTTCAAAATTAATTCTACATCTGTGTTAGGGGACGAATACGGAAGAGAAATTCAACGGTACTCCAGCTCAGAAATATAGCACCCTTAATTACATTGACGAAAAGTAATAAAAGGACTTGGAATTTCGAAGTTCTAGTAAGCATGACAAAGCAATAATGCAACAAGTGAACGAATTCTTAAAAAAAGTGATAGTAAAAGTAAGCGCATTAAAATGCTAAATATACTTTGCGGAATGGCTACGAAATAGACTTGCGTGCCTTAGAATACAGATAGAAACAGATGCAGAATTGAGTTGAAAAAGTTATCGGCCGGGTGCCGCTAAAATACAAGCATTTAAAAACGCCATAAGTCAAACAAAGCTCAATATGTTAAAGGTGCGGAGATCATTTTGTTTAGGGAATTAGGTCACGTATGAGCATTATCTAATCACGCAAATGATCTACAAGATTTTGACACCCGAGGAACTGCCATTAATGACACGAAAAACCAAATCACAAAATTCGATTTTTTAGACTCGCTGTGTGAACAAAATCAAAACAAAAAAGCATAGCAGGACAAGTGCTGGCCTACAATTAAAAGAATTTTCTAAACCGCTCCAGATCAACCTCAATTGCTCTTGCAATGGTGTCATCAGAGGATGGTTTTAATTATGAGCAAAACAACTAATTTCGGTTGATATATTCTTTTCATAAAAACTGATGTGTTTAGTGTGTACAGTAAAATATGCAAATAAAGAAAAACCAACCCTTAAAGTACTGCTCAGGAAAAAACCCAATTGTTGAGAAACTGTTATTTTAGTATACGGTTAATGCATATTTTTGACTCTATGGATGAACTTAGACAGTTTTGAAACAGAAATCCGCTTGGTTCTGATCAGAGCCATTGGCCTCTAGAGCAATCCAAAAACAGACTCTGAAACAATCAGACCAGCTATAAAAACGATTAATCTAATACCAACACAGGTCCATTTTTCCCGTTCGATAAAAACAATTTCTCCAAACTCAAAATTAACTGCATCAGGGAACCTCCAAATAACAACTATTTCTCTAACCAACCCGAAGACCACACTTCAAGAAAATGTCTGATGAACGTCTCAAATCAACAGCTCAAACAACTTGTCTTTCCAAACACTTCTAGTAGCTCGATTAACACTCTGCACAAAAGCCAATTCTAAACCCAGATTTGTAATTGTAAATTTTAATCAGAGCATACAAGAAAACGAAGTGAAAGAAGGAACTTCTTAACAACAATGCAATGAATGTTATCAAGGTGCATCGGATAACAGGCAGGGCCACAGGAAAACCATTGAGACTTATTTGCGTGTTAATTGATTGATCAAGCCATGTACCTGCCGCAACCAAACATAGCGTGAAAATAGTCCGGGTACTTCATTGCTGCGAAGCAATTAAAAAACCATCCGACATTAAAACGTGCTTCAAATGTCAAAAGTTTGTTCAATCGACAAAAGATTGTAAAGACGAATTGAGATGTCTACGATGTGCAGGCAAACACAGAGTAAAAAGTTGCAACGAATCAAAAGAACAGGCAAAATGTGCAAACTGTGGTGGCTCACACGCAATAGTGTATAGAGCCTATCCAACAAATCAAAACGCCTTGACCGGAGCAAATAAACAAAAAAAGAAAAGAAATACTCAAATGCCATTTCAAAGAAAGATACTCAAATTACTCAGTCAATAACCACTACAAAAGTTACTGTCCTATTTGCTGGAGTTCTCAGTATAATAGGAAACAGTTTCAATTCATTGTCCTATAGTGATATAATCAGCGTTGTTAGCAACAGTACCTCCATTATTTTTAACAAAAGGGAAGACGGACAAGAGATCCACGATAAAATCAAGAAAACAAACCTGATGCAAACTGTTAACACAACACACATGAGTCAATCTAGCAGCCAACAAAGCCTTTAATATGGAGAAACTGAAAATTTTGCAAAGGAAATGCCGTGGCTTAGAAAACAAAATTCATGAATTGTTCTTGTTTCTGACGAAAGAAAACATTGACATTTTCTGTTTAAATGAAGACAAGAGATGGTAAAAACGTTTAATACATGATAATATTTTCTTTAACAGAAACAAAAGCAAGCAGTTTTCATGAGTCTGTTATCATTGCAAAGAAGTGGACAAGGGTTAAAGAAGTCAGATCATTTATGCCAGAAGAAACAGCAACGGAGAGGCATTACAGATAATTTGTGTAAATTTAGAGACAACAATCAATGGAAACTTATGCATAATAAATGTGTACAATTCACCCAATCATAATCTAAATTTTAATGAAATGCTTAACAGTAACCTCCAGAACATATTCATCTGTGGAGGGAGGTTGCAATTCTCATCATCAAGAGCTCAACTGTACATACAACACCGAAAACGGCCAGAAAACTGTTGGAAAAAATTGCTAACAGAGACTTCAAAATACTGAACAACGGATATCCAACTTATTAATCAAATCATAATAAAAACTAGAGCATACTTGATATACATTTCTGCAGCCCTTCAGCCTTTGAATGCTTTGACAATTTTTAAGTAACAGAAAGTTTTGGCAGCAACCACTAAGCGACCCCGATTATATTGAAGCCGAAACTTCAAACCGAATTCGATTTAAAAGCAAGAAGTCAATTTCAAGAAGCTCAAAAAGCATTTAAAAGTCAATTAGAAAGTTCCTACTTGTACCCAACAAAGTATCCAAACAAAGAGAATCTGAACGAATTAAACAATAACATCATTGAATTAATTGATGAATCAATCGATCAATCCTATGTAAAAATTAGGACTCATCAAATTGGTCCAGAGATAGTCAACCTAATCAAACAAAAGAAAAAGATAAGTGGGCAACTAAATATGCAAAATGCAAAATATGGCGCTTTCTATCGATTGAGAAGGGAAATTAACTTCCTGCAAAAGAAACTAGAGGGACATTCAAACATTCGAATGCAAGACAAAACAGAAAACTATTTGACACAGCGAAACAAGCAGGTAAAAAGGAGTTGTGGAAAGCAATAAAAACCATCACCAGCGATAAACAAGAGCCAAGCGGATCACAATTACATGTAACGTTTAACGATAAAGTCACTGTAACTGACCATGGCAAATGTGAAATGTGTAAAAGCTTACTGAGTGAGATATTGAAAGAACACTAGTACGAAAATGAGGATTTGAAACGGTATGTTCATGAGACAGAACACAACACAAAACTTCTGTTAGAAATCAATCCAAACGAAACAACTTAATTCACTTTCTTTTCTCTCACTTACTTATTCTTTCTTTCTCTCAACTCCCAGACAAACAGTTTTACTCACCTTCCTGCCGAACAATGACCAATAACAACTGCAAACGCGGCTAGCCAGAGATACACAACGGCAAGAAATCGAAATCAGGAAAAACCAGTAAAAATCCTCACCGGTGTTTAAAATGGCCCCGAACCCCTGTAACAGTGCACAGTTTAGAGCTCTTGACCCAAATAATAGATAGCGGTGAAAAATTTTTTCACTGCACTCACTGGATTTCTTAAAAACAGAAACTGCCGTACACGGGTTCGAACCCCTCACCCCCTCCATGTCACCAACTTCTTATTTCACTGCACAATCTCTCACTTACTTCAAGCATATTTCCTGTGAATTTAAGATAAGCATTGAAATTAGCGGTGAATATTTGTAAGAATAGCAATTTTAGCGGTGAAAAATTTCTCCTCACCGCATTCTGCTGTTAGCGAAAAATTTTTTTCACCGCATTCTGCTGATAGCGATGAAAATTTTTTTCACCTCATTCTGCTGCTAGCGGTAAAAAAAATTTTCAACGCTTAAATGTTTTTTTCACCGCATTCATCGCATTGAGCGCAAATGCTACACTTTTACACTTTTTACTCAAATGCACCGCAGATCTGGTAGCGATGAAAATTTTTTTCACCTCATTCTGCTGCTAGCGATAAAAAAATTTTCAACGCTTAAATGTTTTTTTTCACCGCATTCATCGCATTGAGCGCAAATGCTACACTTTTTACTCAAATGCACCGCAGATCTTACATCTTTTAGCGATTTTTAGCGGTGACAGCTCGACCGGGGCAACCCAGGTGGAAGTTACCTCTGATCAGATCATTGTCTAGACTTTTGTGCGCTCGAACCATTTCCCAGATCCTGAATTTTGGTCTGGAAATACACCGTGTGCGTTTGACTTGGGTCTGATCAGAGATCATCCGCCTGGAACCTCAACCTGGGCTATAGTTTTCTTATGAAACTGCGCAAATTTAAAAAACCGTTTCTTCCTCTTACTATAATTGTTTTCTTCTTGGTTTCCCCATTCTCTCCATCCTCTCCGTTGTTCTCTCCGCCATTTCCACCTTCACCTCCACCTTCCGCCCCACCCTCTGGTGCACTAGTGGGTGGCTTCGCTTCATCTTCTGCTATGTCTGAAGTGTCCTTCTTGGCCGCTTTGGCTTTCTTCCCTCCTTTGCCCTAAAAAGAATTATCGTACAACGTTGTAAAGCTGCATAATATAATCCCAGATTGTGCTTCAGGGACAAAAATGACATACCTTGAACACTCATTTAGAATTTCACTTTTTAAAATAAATACGTGTTCAAATCCAGCGGACAGCTTCAAAAGTAGTTTGAAATAGAGTAATATTTGCGGGAGAAAACAAGGAATAAATGCGTTCAGACGGTTTAACAGGCAGGGAAAAATAGGAAATTTGAAAGATATCTAAATTCTGATGAGTAGAAAGTTTTTTAGTCAAAATATCACTAGCTCGTCCAATTGCTCAGTGGTCGGGGGTTATCTGCTAAAAATTTCATGTTGTGGACTTTTTCTAGTCAGTAACCTTTTTCTTGCCCCCTTTAGCCCCGGCAGCTCCCCCGTCATCCTCGTCAGGACCTTCCCCATCCTCTTTAGCCCCATCTGTCTGGCTTACATCCAATGCTCCCCCACCAGTGGCTGCCCCTTCCTCGTTGTTTCCATCCTCGCCTCCTTTGTTTTCTCCGCCGTCTTCTTCGTCATTATCCACTTCTGAACCAATAAATCAACCATTAAAAGAATCTAAATTATTTACCTTCTTCCATCTCTTTTAAGAAGGTCGTTGAAAAGAGTGGGGTTCTAAAGTTCGTGTAAAGTTACCTATAGAAACGACCTAAACGACAGATTATAGACTGCAATACATTTAAAGGCCTAAATAGAATTTCACCTCTCATAGAAAAATATAATCAAAGACAGAATTTTTGTGTTGACGTGGCTTCAACCGAGACCTCAAAGACCAGCGAGAAAATTGAAACTCAAGAATGGCGAGAAAATTGAAACTCAAGAATGAATGCATTGCAACTGAAAGTGGAGGCAAAGTCCGATTATGGCTGATTTTAATGATATGTGAGCATGGCTAGAGACTGTCTGGATGGTTCCGATATATCAAAATTGAATTTTGGTCGTGATAATCTGTTCGATTGTGATAGTTTCATATCAAGTCCCACGGGCCGCTGCGGCATGGCCATGGCCCGCGAGGCATGGCCAAACGCGCTAAATTCGCAGCTCTTTAATAGTAAAGTGGGGGTTTATTTCCGTGGGGGTTTATTTCCGTGGGGGTTTATTTCCTATCTAAAATGAAATGGGGGTTTTTCCGTGGTTTTTTCCGCAACCACACCTGGACTTGGGCGTTGTTTATAGATGTTAAGTTGTTGAGTAACTTGTTACCTATTTCGACCTCGTACTCTTCTGTTCTCTCTCTGAGTATTTTGTAGAACAGGACAGATGGATTCGTCTCATCTGTGGACTCGTTCAGGTATGTCTGGATACTCCTCTCGTACAATCCATCCTCTCTCGTCATCAGGTCATTGAACACCTACAATTCATCTGTCAATTAGTTGCTGTCCGAGTAAACTGCCAGCATAGCGTGACTTATCACTCAATAACTTAATATCAAGGTATCGATGCCAAAAGATCAACAGATATTTTTTAAGAGAACTGAAGTTCTTCCAAGATTATATTAAGATTATTGAGATCTCACATTTCTACAGTCATACAAATTATTTTACGTATTCCCATAGACATGACGCAAAAATGAGCTCCTTTTTAGAAACTAAACTTTCTATAAAATCACAGAAATCCCATTTTTTCTCCCACTATTGAAGTTCATTTTTCTTTAAATGTAACAACTACTCGCAACATAGTCAACTCCAAACGGTTATCTTGAAATGTCTCGCAAGGTTCTTATAAAATCTTACATCTTGCAAGACAAATATTTGCCTTGCAAGACCCTTGCAGGATACCCAATAATTTTGCAAATTTTTGGTACATGCTGGAGCGAGACCAGCTTGGGACGATGACACTGGTTCTGATCAACTCATTCCTCAGGGCAAAGTTTTATCAACAATAAAACCTCAAATTTGTACTTTCTGCGCACATAATTTCCAAATAAAAAGACTGAAATGAAAAACTACCTAGTCGGCAGTTTTGTCATTTTATGTTAAATTTAAAATCACGTAATTTACACAACTTTTTCCAATTTTTAAATTTTACTGGATACCACAAATACTACTTTTATGTCGACATAAACTAAAATTACATTTAAAACCAATCTAATTTTTTAAAAAAATGTCGACATATACTACTACAGCTTTATTTCTAATCAATCTAAAACTAAAACTCCTTGATTCACTTGATGGAGGTTAATTTATTGAGTCAAGTTAAGTTGCTTGGGCAAACGGAAAGTTTTGGGGTTCTTTGATGGTATTGTATGAAACTAAGCAATTCAAATGAATAATTTCTTTGATGTGATACTGGATATGAAATACGCTGTTATAGGTATACAAAAAAAGTCAACTCTGAGATCAGTGAAAACGCTGTGATAAATTTTGTTTTTAAACTAAATGATAAAACTAAAGTTAGAGTAAATTAAAAACTAACTAACACTGTCAACCATCTTACTTAATACCTCTACTAACAATTATAACTTGTATTGTTAAAACTAATGCATGACATTTAATATTAGCAACAGCAGCACTAAACATGAAATTAAGTTGTATTGGTTGCGGTCTTATATGACCACTTTGATATCTGGTATCAAATTCATAATCTATAACTATTTTTTGGATCTTTTCCGTTTGTGGCCCCAAGCTCAGTGGGCGCATATTATTTGCACCCCCAGACTCATGCACCATACTTTTAAAAAAGATTTTCTATGTAATGACACGTGCTCTGTAACTGTGGGGCACATAACGCACTGGGGGGCACAAACGGAAACGATCCCGTCTTTTAAAAGTTCTATGTTTTATATAGGTTTTAAAAATAACAATTAATCCATTATATTATTTATTAAATCTCCTTATCTTATTAAACACCTATTTATAATCAATAGTCCCATAATCCATATTCTCTCTATCTTCATTCTTTATGTAAAATTGTTTTTATAAATGAACTTAGACATCATCGTCACAAAATATAGATCTCCGCATGTAATATATGTTGTTATATATCTATATATATATATATATATATATATACATTTATATATACAAATATATATTTATATATATATATATATATATATATATATATATATATATATGCGAGTATATATATATATATTCTATATACAGTGTTAAAAAATTGATTCTCTCCCATTATAGCCCACCATGAAATCATAGCCCCCCCATTATAGTGATATTACCGTGGTGGGTGTGTTCTATAGGTTATCTGACCATTAAGCTGGGGGATATAATGGGAGAAACTCGTTAAACTCCGTCAACATATTCCATATTTTGTGCGTTGTGGAAAACGAGAGTTGAAGACTGTAGAATATGGTGACACACTTTAGCAAGTTAGCATGTTTTAAAGCTTGCCGTAGTTTTAAAATGGGGAATCTGATGGACAAATTGTGTCACCAGATTCCAAAAAAAGATCAAATTGGCCATTTTGTGGAATTTAATGACCAAATTTTTAAGAAATTTCTAAACAATATATGCCATAGGGAGGGCTATATGCCATAATCAGAAAGACAACTGGTTTATAAATAAGGTATAAGGTAATTAGGGGATCTGGAAATCCTTTCAGCTCCCGGGTTGACCACCATAAAAGAAACTTACTAATCATAAAACGCCATATATGGATTTTATGGAAACTTACTAAACATACAACGATCATAAAAATTTTTGAGTTTGGCTGAGAAACAGTCCAAAGAGCTACATGCAGTTCCAAAACATCGTTCCTGTGCATAACATTTAAAAATTCTGTACTTTATTTTTATGGTACCGTACTTACCATAAAACGCCATAAAACTTATTATCCATAAAACGGACCATATATGGAAACTTACTAACCATAGCAAGATCATAAAACGGAAATTTGTATGGACTTTTATGGACCATATATGGTCCGTTTTATGGTAAGTAAGTTTGGAAGTTTGGTCAACCCGGGCTACGTTCTAATTTATCTAGTATGACTAAAATGGAGAAAATTAATAAACTCTTGGATCTATTCTGTTTTGCCCCCCCCCCCCCCCCCAAGCTTAGTGGGTTTATATTTTTACGCCCCCCCCCCCAGGCGAATGTGCTATTTTTTCCATAGTAACGTGCTATATAACAACATATAATTTATAGCTGGGCGCGTAAAAACACTGGGGGCCGAAACAGAATAGATGCAAATTCTTTAGGTTGTATTTTACCTCGGGGTCCTCAATTCCCAATGCGAGATAGGTCCGATCTCGGAGCCACTCGATTCTGGCATCGTCAATGTCAGACATCTCTCTGCTCCCCTGTGACTCCTGCGCCCAGCTCCTACTATTCTCTCCTCCTGTCTTCACTCAGAACAGCAAAATTAAAAGAAGCTCAATGTCAAACAAAAAAATATTGGTCAAGTCTTCTCAGGATAGAACAGCCCAGTTAATACTAATTTTACAAACGGTTAAACCATAGCTAAATGTAACAAATTTCCCGTGTTATAAAACAGTTTCTGAAAATAGTAATTTTTCAAATCTCAGTAAAGAAAGTAATTCCCGTTCCCATTAGAAAGTGTTTTTTAATTTGCTTTTTGAAAAATATGAAGAACCACGTATTTGCAGCTGCTTAAAGCGTGGCCGGTTTAGTAGAGTGAACAAAATGCACATGTTAGAAAAAAAGCGTATATTAAATCATAGCAGCCATTGTTATAAATTTACGAAGCACGTGCTTAAAATCAAAAGAGAAAATAATACCAACATTTTCTCAATCTAATTGTGCGAACATTTGAAGTACAATGGTATTTATCACGGCTTTTGTGAACATATTCATAAATATGTAAACAAGCTGGCAAATCCAATGATCGATAGCATTCCCGGGTTTTTCCCTTTATGGCCCCTTTATGGTATATTTACGGTATTATGAGGGCTATAATCTGAGCACTCAATTTGGGGGGATGTAGTGGGAAAGACCCGTTTTCCCTCTTGAAATTAAAAATAGGGATCTTTCCGTTTGTGCCCCCCCCCCCCCCCCCCCCAGCTTAGTGGGCGCATATTATTTGCACCCCCGACGCACGTGCCATATTTTTACATAATGATTTACTGTGTAATGGTACGTGCTCTGTAAATGGGGGGAGCATAACGTACTCGGGGGGGGGGGGGGCACATACGGAAACAATCCCCATTTTTAAATGTTCTATGTTTTATATATGGTTTAAAATTATCAAGTAATCCATTATATTATTTATTAAAATTCACTATCTCTTTAAACACCTTATTATAATCATTAGGCACAAACAGAAAAATCCCTTATCCCTTTAATAACATTTAATGGCATTTCCATCTAATATCAGGCCGGCTACTTCCCTGAGCAGATGAGAGGCATGGTCATCAACAGCAATTGGCTGGGGCTCACAACCACTTAAAACTGATGTACTTTGTTTCCATAGTACATCGGAATACATTGTCAACTTGAAAAAAACTAAGCTATGTATCCATTCCTCATTTTAAATGTATTCTGATAGATTGCATAACTATTACGTAATAATCGGCTTCCTTGCTTGTCAGCCACTTTTACTTCGGCTCACTTAGAGTTCACCCTTTGGAACACCTGCACTCACCCCCTCCCGTCTGTCTCGATAGCCTCCCACCCCGCGCAACATGATCATCCGTAAATGATATTTCCCCTTATAATCATGTCTTTAAATCGTGGATAATCCTATCTCATATTATGCGGGGGGGGACAACTATCAGTTCAAAAACAATGCTGAAAACAAATTTGTTCATGGGTGGAGGAACGAATCTGTTATGTCCGCACCGATACAAAAACTGATGGCAAAACCATGAAACTATAAGAACGGAAACATTTTTCGTACTTAGGGATCATTCATTTTACCGCCCAACACTTGAAACAGCTAAGTTTAATTCACTCGAATTAAATAATTCAATTTCAAACTTGTGTTCTTTTCTCTCCCAATGATAAAAAACGTAGAATAGCCCCCTTCTCCTTTATAGCCCCCTTCCACTAAATTATACGACCCTAACGATTTTGGCATAATTATAGTAATGGGAGCTATCCTCTCTTCGCCCAGTGGTTTTGGGGCTCAAATAGGTATGAACCAATCGGCTCGATTTGCCCGTCAAGTGGGCAATCATTTTCAAAAATTTCATGTAAGTAAAGCTCATAGACGTAAATAAAATTAATCCTGGAATGGACAGTTCCCAGGTTCCTGAGATTGGAAACCCGTTATATTTCTGTTTATGCAAATTGTTTGAAAGTTGTGACGGAATTGAATGCTGACATAAATTGTTTGGTTCACTATATACACAATTGACTATTACAAACTTTGTTCAGTTGTTAAAACAATGAAAATTATCTTGTTTTTGTTTTCCCGAGAACGATTTGGAGACTTGATCTGTAATGGCTATTTTTCATCTCCCAAAAAAGTTTTCAACTTGTATTGGTGAAAAATTGTTGAGATTTTTGTTCATCAAAAATGAGTTGGTACAAAACTGTTTGCAAGAAATCAACGTACGTATAAATTAAATGTCTTGTTCAACAGGCAGATTTCACACAAGCTCGCTGCACTGTTTCCATTTTCTTCAGGAGTACTTTAATTCTAAAGCAGACATTTGATCCCAATAAAGTACTGATGGCACGTATTTTCTTTATTGAATCTTGTAAGATAATTGTTGACAAAATAAGCTAGAGAGCTGTTGCTATACTTCCCGGGTCAACGATCATACAACTTTCTTTGATTTTGTAATAGGTTATATATGATTCTTAGTAATCATACTAGGTCATATATGATTTGAATGAATTCTTGGTAGTCATGCAAGGACCATACATGATTTCCTAGAAATCATACAAGGATCGTACAAAAAATTTCAAAGAATAAAAACTGTATAATTCTGATTTTCCGTTGAATTTGAAAAAATTTTTTGGAAATCATACAAGGTCAAATATGACACATAAAACACTGACTGGTGCCACAAATTCTCGTATAATATAGTCAGTGGTTTTATTAAATTGTTATATTGCATTTGCAATCGACATTTGATTCTTTATGTGCGGTAAAAGAATAACTTTGTGCTTTAAACATATTCAGAAAACGAATTTGACGTGATATGAAAACTTTTCTCTTGAATATTTTTTTGAAATGAGCATTTATAAGTATAAACTGGCTTCAGAGTATGTCAAAAATTTTGTTATATATTTGGAATTACTCTTTTATTTTGTGCCCAACTTTGCAATTGATTTTGTACGTTAGGGTATTTTGGCGGATCACAATGTGATGCCGGGGTATCATACACGTGATTCCCTACCGAATAACAACAAAAAAACATAAATGGTTAAAGATTTTCGAAAAATAGATGTTTGATTCTTGGTATTCGTACTAGGAGTATATATAATTTCTTGGTAATCATACAAGGATCATATATGATTTCTTTGGTTTCATACAAGGATCGTACTAAGAAATTAAATATGGACACTATGAAATCATACATGATCCTTGTATGAAATCAAAGAAACTTCAACCCGGGTTATGGAGTAGTAGCAGTAGAAGATTTAGGAGCTGGTTCCTCGAGTTGTTAGTGACTTCGGTTTTTGCAGTAGATCATGGAGTAGCGTCTATGAATTTTCTCAGTGAATTACAGCCTACATATAGACACAACAAGGAGGCTCGGTAAAGTGCGAACGCACATAAAGTTCTGGCCCCGCTCATCCACATTCTTGATTTAATAGGCTACCAAATGATGAAGAGATAGAAAACTTTCAAAAACATGCATGTCGTTCCATAAACAACCAATGGAACACAATATTAGCACCCTAGAGGGCCGATGAACGTTGTTGATAATAGGACTACCAGAGAGGACAATAATAAATATCAAACAACAAACATTATTAACGACCAAAACTCGATGTCTATAATAAATATAATGATAACAAAATCAAACACGGATCAGATTAAAACTAAAGGATACAGTTTCATCTATATTTTATAGGAAAGAAATGGGAACTGTTCTCAACGCGACTGGTTAACAGGTCGACAAAACGAGCAACTGGAGCGAAGTTTAAAAATACGTTTCTATTTTTGAAAACAATTAATTTTTTGTCATTAGATATTAACTGAAATCCCTAAAATGTTCAGTGATATCCCATAGGAAGCAATTGAGGCGTGCCATTATCCCATGTTCAGTTCCACAAAATTTCAAGGCTATTGAGACCTACAATTATTGTTATAAATTAAAAGAAAATAAAAATCATACGAAATGACAAATAAAAAAAATTTCAAATTATTTTTTGAAATCTCGTAGTAACATTCATAACAAAGCCGGGAAACAAATTCTTAAAGCTAAAAACCGTTAAAGAAATTAATTCATAGTTCACTGGAAACGGGTTGTGACCTGTGTTTAGAGAGATTGAGCTACAAATCGACCGAAAAACAATTTAAAAAAATTACGATTTCAGAATGAAGTTTTTGAAATAAAATATTTTCAAAAGTAATAACAGACGTAAGATTTCAAAAAACAGTGATTGATTAAGTTGCAATACCTGAGGTCGCCAATTGGGCCGGTTAATAATGAGACTAAGTAACGACGCCGCAAAGTAACGACAAATATATAAAGAAGCTCCAACTTCAAACAATTTTACGAGATCACATTGTTCAAAGCTCTATAGTAATTACATTTTACCTGCAAGAATTGTAATTCGTCACTTTCTCCTCATTTTAACATTAAAGAGTTTGCCTTATAAAAGAACTATGTAGACATGACAACAAAAAGAAACCCAAAAATTAAATAGTATAGAAATCTCTTTATTAATAGAAATTGAATAGTAAATTGAAAAAATTGAATAGTATAGAAATTTTTTATAGAATCATTGACGAAGCAATCAGTCAAAACTTATCAGCAAAAAGCAAAAAAAAATGCTTGAATCAACAAAAGTAATTGAAACCTCTGATTAGTTAGATTGAGATACATACTTACGAAAATGAAAGAAAAAGGTTGCAGTTGAAGAAACAATTTATTACAATTTTAAAGTAAAAAAAACAAACAGCTATATACTGAAATCTTCATTGAGGTTGAGTTATACGTCCTGGGTGAACAATTCAGACCTATCGTTATCATGTATATGGCGCACAACAACCAAAAGGAAGCCAAATTTAGGCAAAAACAGAAAAATCCATAAAATTTTGCGGGAAAACTTTGTCTCAGTCCAAAAAGCATAAACTATATAACCAAAGGAAATAACATATCCAGATAGATCTTTTTCCATCTCTGTGAATTTTCCTTACTATGTTTTTCTTAGAGTGGACTTGTGAATAAGGTGATAATTAGACAAGGAAAAAAATGAACTCATAAAATATGCAATTAGGCTCAAAAATAAAATAAAAAAATTGAAAACGCGCAGTATCAAAACAAAGAGACCATTAGTTGAATACAAACCAGTTACGAACATTAGTTTATTAACCCGAGGAAATCGCTTTCTACCTTTTTAAATGAGATTGCGCCCGAAGTTGAGAGAAACCAGATAAAATAGTGGCAAAGTTCAAAAATAAACAGATATTTTCTTAAAAGTAAAATATACAAAGTCATAACTTTCATTAGATAACAATAACAACTGAAAGATTTGTCAAGGTTCTTTTATGCCTCCTAAAAATTGCAGGATAATGGTCGGGGGACAATAGCTCATTTGGCTACAAAAACATTGCCAATGAAAGGAAAACTGAAGAAGTACAAAAATTTTTTTACGAAAATAGTTGGTCAGAGCTATAGAAACCATGAGCTTAACTCTGAAACTGTAATATAAGCCTGCTGGGCCTCCCCTTTTTGTAAATAGTATCTGCCATTAATTTAGCCCTGATCTGAAATTCTTGTATGTAAAAAAAATTTACATAAAAACATTTGCATAGCGGAAATATTTTGAAAAAAATTCGCGCCCCCTTAAAATCTAAAATACTTTTTTATCGTTAGAATCAATGGCGAGATCACGATCTGTCCAGATGATGCTGCGCGCCAGAAAAAATACTTATTTGTTCAAATAGTTGCGAAATAAATCCGTTTTTAACAACATTTTTCAGTTTGTAAAAAAAATATACTTTGTATAATTTTCGAGTTTAAATTTGCAAAAAACTCATTATAATTTTAGAAGACTCTCAAAGCTAGTGGGTGTACAACTGGATCCTTTGTCAACATAAAAAGAATAGGGCCACATTTTTAGGGTATCTACTTCCAGCAAATTTAAAGCAAGTGGGCTAAAAAAAGCCTTTTTTTTTTACGAAAAAAGACTGAACTTTGAAAAATTTATCAAAAATACTAGCGAAAAGAACTCGGATCGAACAATTCAGCAACCGTCTTCTATCCTTAGAGATAAATAAAATCAATAGCACTACAAGAAACAATTTGAAGAAATTTTTGCAAAATTGACAAAAATTAGGTTAAAAATACCGAAAATGTGAATAAAAACAGCTGAATTACGTCTAATTTTCACAAAACTTTAAAACTCCCATCTTTTTAATTCTATATTCTACGCTGGATGGGCTGTTTATTGATACCACTCAGAACTATCTACGATGATTATATCGATCGGCCAAAATTGTCTGAACAAAAAAAACCCATTTGATTATATAGTTCCTCCCCCACTAAAGTGGGTCGGAACAAAAATCTCAAAGTGCATGTTTCCAATTCATATACCTTTTCGAAGTAGTGTCAAGCAAAAAATTTCTAGCGGTTGCTTTAGCTGTCTAGCTGCCATATCAGTAAATCGCGACATAAATGCAGAGTACCGCATTTTGTCTGAAAAAAAAATTGCCGGTCGATTTTTTGAGTTGTGATTATTGTATTTTAAATTTCTTTCTGCTAACTTGTCGAGTATTCAATTGTACTTCATCAGAAAGCTTTGTGGTTTTAAAATGGTATTTGTATATATTTAATATCTCTTCGCGCAGAAGTAAATCGTACAATTCCGTGTAAAGAGAAAGAGGCAATAATTCGAATTCCTTTAATCTTTCTTTATACTTGAGATTTGCCCTGAGAATTGTACTTGAGAGTCTTATGTAGAAAACCTAACGACGAGCAATACTGCCGATTAAGATTACTGCAGTAACTGTTTTAACATCGCACCTCGCTTGAAGGGAAAAACTACCCAACACTTTTTTCCAAACATTGAAGTTTTCTGGTAAGTTGCATAATGTGAAAATGTGATCAAAACTGTTGGTTCTGAAATTTTGAATTATGATTAGTTTAAATGAAGCCATATAATTATTGCACTTGAAGAAATAAACTTCTGAAAAATATAATTAAATTGATCTATAAAACATTACAAACGATTTAAAAACGTTTAATGCACTTAAGGTTTATGCTGTCACAATAAAACGTTATAGAAACAAGATGAATATTTCAGAATAAGAATTTTTGTGTTGTGTTCATTTATTCAAGCCTTAGAGGCAGAGTTAGAACTCTGAAATATTGTTTGGGTTCAGGATGCTTGAGAGATTCTCTGTAAAAAGCGGGCTCTTTAATTGTTTGTAAAGTTTTTTTTTGCAAGGGTTTATTTATCTTAGTTTGCTATGGTCTCTCTGCTAATATTCGTTACAATTTTAACTAGTGTCCGACTTTCAAAACTGTGAAATGTCAAAAGAAGTCCTAATGATGTGCATGGATAGAGAATAATGTCTCATAAGTAGCAAATGGCAGCAAACAAATTGCCTAACTTCGAGAAAAAAAAGTTTCTAAACTTCATTATATCCGGTGTCAGCTTCAATTTCCCAGAAATCGGTGCTGTCAGTTTTGTAAATTGGTGCAGGTGCGGGTGACTCATGTTTCCCTTTCGCTCTAACGGGAACTGGGGAGTTATTTTCCTTCCTTTTAACCCCTGTGCCTTCCTCAGCGATATTTTCCAGGCTAGACTTCCCACCATTGGCGGCTGGGGGTTTTGATTCGACTGATTTTTCCTTTTTGGATATTAATTTTTCCTCTTCCTCTTCCCCTTCGTTTTCGTCCTCTGACTGGGAAGATTTACCTTTAGACATGGCATAGGAAAACAAAATGATGTTCAAAATGATCAAAAGAATAATTCCCAGAACCAGGAAACTTAGATGTATTGCAATTTTGCCATGCATATCGGGACATGGTTTATCATCATCGCCATCCGCTTTTTCCAGAGTGCCAGTATCTTCTCGGCGCTTTCGGTACTTGACTTGGGTGTTCTTTGCGACTTGAGGTGAAATGTCGAAGTTTTTCTGCATGAGAGATATTGATCCGACAAAAGACTGCTTTGTGTGGTCATAGAGATTGAGAGTTTGAGTGGTTGGGTAGTACGCTTGATGATTGCTCGTGCTAAAACGATCATATCACATTAAACAGCATCCGCTTGAGGCTGCCCAAAACTATATAAAAATTACCCCCAGGTCGAAGCCTCGACTTATGGAAAGACCTATAAAGTCTTGTGGGGGGGGGGGGGGGGGGGGGGGGGTAAAAAGCCTTTAATTACTTTGCCGGGGACCCAGTTAAAGTCGAGATTAATTCTCTTCATAAGTCCAGTCAAATTCTTCTCATATACAAAAATGAGTGAACCTAAAAGTTCCTCCAACTCCTGGGTTTGATCTCGCCACCTTCTGCAAACGTATATAGTGGTTTACAAATTGCGCTACATGTCCTTACCTTTCACGAAGTTAAAAACAAAACTGCTACGCGGTTGCGAGCATTACTCCAGGACACGTTTTTTTTCTAGCCAAATTTGAGGACGGTCTTTTAATAATTCCAGGTCTAGACTAGGACTCATACTGTTTCAGTTTTCGCAGTTAAGTAAAAGTCAAAATTCGTAATTGAGTTATGGAAACAACGCAACAAGTCAAAGACACATAAGTAAATTGTTTATGTTGTTTTCAGCCCTAACCTCAATGATTCTAAAACAGCGACCACAAATTGCGAAAACTCCCCGGCATCAGACAAACCAGAGTCTTGGCCAACCACAGAGACATACAAGTTGGATGTTACTTTTGAGCATATATTGTTAAGGCTTTTTGTATCCAAGGCAGACATCGGCAGAACCACGGCAAGTTTGTTCAATGATCCGGATGGGATGGAGCCAGAGTATTTGTCTCCTGAGATGAAGTTCGCTATCACTGTTACATCAGACCCAATTTCTAAAACAGTCCACTGAAATAATGCTAAATTTTCTCAATAATAAGAATAGTAGAAATAGTTAAGCAAGACATGGGGCATGTACCTATGTAAAAAAGATTACGTATAGCCTATTTTCATCCAATTTCCAAAGATGTACCTAAAAGGAAAGCGAGAAAAATAGACCTGTCAACTTATCTTAATTACCCTAGGGGGAATGCATCCAGTTGTGACAATTGGTTTTCCGCTCCAATGCCCTTCAGCTAGTCTTATCTACTTATTAAAAATCTAATTGCAGAATCATCATTTATAAACAATTCACTGAATCAAAAACAATGCTCTTTATCAATGTTTTTTGATTAAAAAGGTAGATCATTAGTTGTTAACTCTTTTTTTTCCAATTTTTTTACGTTTCTCAGTTTTGAAAAAAATTAGGTTTAAAAAAGAGTTTTTTGAATTTTTGTTCAATTAATTTTTCGGTAAATGTTTTGGTGGTTTCAGTTTCAGAAATCAGAAGTTTTGAAAAATCCGTAAGATAATGCTATATCAATACTATATAGACTGGTTTTTTTAGAAGAGTTTTCAAAGAACCTAATGTCCTCTAGAATAACATATCGTCAACTTTCCTTTCTCGAGACAAAAATGTTCGAATGATAAATTACAGCGTTTTTAACACCAATTGCATCGAAGATTCTACAGCAGAGAAAAAACAAATACTTTTTACGTAGGTTCAGTTTCTGAAACCTCAAACTAAATATTTTTTGCAAATGCATGCTATAGTACAACTTTAAGAGATATTTTTCAAAACAGAATTCAATGGCAACAATTTTACGACAAAGAAGAGATGCTTAGTTTAGTTTTTCCATTGTTTTAGTTCCTCAAACCTGAAACCGCGAAATACGTTTTTCGAGAATCGTATGTTATAGTACCTGTTTTACACGTCTTTTGAACAAAATTAATGGTGGCCTTTAAATGGCGGCGTTTTAAAGGTTTAAATGTGGCCTTTTAGCACAAAATGGTTGCCTTTTTCAAAATTTAGGTTTCTGTTTTTTCCGAAACCTGAAACCTTTTTAGTTTCTGAAACCTGAAACCACCAAAGTATTCTTTGGTATTGTATGAAGAAGTACTTTTTATAGGGGAATTATTAACGTAATGTGCAATGGTCAGAACTTTGAATTCAAAAAACATGGAAACTTTACCCTTTTCTAAAGTGTCAGTTTCTGAAATATGGAACGACAAAATATTTTTTTTGAAATTGTGGTTTACAGTACAAATTTGTAGAGTTACTTTTAAAGTAGAATCAAATGGTCATTTTTTCAAAGTCATATAAAGAGATTTTTTTCATAGAACCAAATTTTCATTTGCCAGGCTGTTAAACTAAATTTGACCGAAGTTTAATAAACGGTGAGAAAAAAAGTTGTCTCGTAGTGCACATGACAACATATACAAGCTTTCTTTTAAAAAACCGGGAACTACGTTGGACCACATGATAGCAAAAAAAGTTACAAACAATTCATATCATCAATTTTGGGGTGAAAACGGGGACGTTATGCCAAGACTGCGTTTCCAATTACTATGTTAATATTGAAAAAAGTAAATTGTCATTCGTACAAAAAAGCACAAAAAAACTTCTCACCAAAATTTTTTTTCGCATTCAACTTATCCTTTTTTGCTGCTCTCTGAAATGAACAAATGCTCATTAATTTTTTTGGACTTTTGCAATCACCAAAGGAAGACACTATTTTTGTTGAAACAACGTGAGTTTGGATTTCACATAAACTTAACTATGCATTGTTTTTTTTATAGCATTTTAATCATTGGTTCTTCTAAAAGTCCAACCAGACAACCATATTTTAATCGCTAAAATATACAGCCGTACTTCAATTAGTTTTTGTTTTGTCCCTGAAACAACCAAACTATTGTCAGCGAACCAACTACGAACTACTACCAACAAAAAGTTAACCCTAAATCTCAAAAACCAAAAAGAGCCAGTCTTTGAATACTTTAACTTTCAATTAATCCTATCGAGTTTTTCACTAGAAAAAAATAAAAAAATATAAATCAAAATTACTATCTAAAAACTTCTTTCTCTAAACTATCTAAAACTTTTTTTGGCTATCAGCGAAGCTTTTCCGACTAAAAGAGCTGAAGGAGGAAGACCTAAACTGAACCTAAAATTATTTTAAAAAAAAAGATGTCTAGAAACAATCCCAAATTACTAGCTCATCGGAGATGAAATTATTTTTCTTTCATCCTCTTCCAACCCCTTTATCAACTTCTAGGTTCCCAAACTTTTTCTTATAAAAGGATATTGGCAATTAAAAGAGCCAGTATAAAAGCTCTTTTCTATAAATAGAAAAAGGAACGTTTTTTATCGCACCCATACCTCAGTAACAAGCTTTGTTCAGAACAACAGCCGATCCCTAGAAGAATCTTATTTAGATTTATTTAGAAAAATAAAACAAACAGAAGTAAGAGTTATTATGCAAACCATCGAGTTGATCAGCTTAAGTGTCTTAAAAATTGGTTTATGGTTTAGACCCTCTCATATGTTAGCACTGCTTTAAACTGGTAGCCCGGAATTAACGAATGGCAATAATTCAACTATGTTGTGAAACTGAAGCACTAAAATTCTTCAGTTGCAGAATTTCTTCATAATATTTACTTAGAAGAAATATCAGAATTACAAAAGTTCTCAGGATGGGGGTGAAATTCGACCTTTCTACGCAGTCTATCAGAACTACATACGGTTTGGAAAATCTGACCAGGAATCCATCCAGATTCTCCACGGTCTGATCAGCGAGCGCTACCCAAGGTCTGGAAAATTTAATCAAATTCCCACCCGCAGTCTGGATAGTCGCCTTAAAGCGTGGTCAAGAGTCTTGATAGTTTTGTGGTATGATCTAAATAGTCTGAACAGAGCCCTTAGCAGAGTATGCACAGTCTGACCAAAAACCAATCCAGATTGTGGAACTCTTGCTCAATACCAGGATACAAACGTCGAAATCTGTTTTTTAACGGGCACTTTCCTATTTCACTTGATGAACATCCCGACTTAACTTGATTTTACATGCGTCCCAAATCAAAAATCATCCACATACAAAGACATTGATGATTAAAAGTGCCAGTTGGGGTACCCCCAGTGCAGGTCATACGTTGGTCTGGCACCAACAGTGCGCGATACAAGTTGGTCTGATCAGAACCGATTTCGGTCCGGATGGTCTGGTACCCCCTGTGCGCGACGCAAGTCAGTTTCATTACAGCTGTCTTGGGTTGCACACCTCATCCTGGGCTTTTTCGCCATTAACATGAAGATAATTTGGGAACAAAAACGGAACAAAAACGATCTTAATTGAGAACTGTTAGCATCAGAAAATTACAACTTGCAATTTTAGAAATTCTTCAAAATTGCGACAATATAATGCAAATACTTAATTTTTCTCCAGCGCAAAATAACCATTGAGAAAGACAGAGTAAAACTATTGAATTATTCTAATTGTTAACTTTCGTTTTTGTTCTTGCATGATTCTAAGTGCGTTTGATATTCTCATCAAAAATCTTTAATCTTTTATCAATTCTCAGAGTGTAATTTTCTTCTTGATTTCAAATGTGAGAAGGAAAACAGTTAATCAGTTCAATAACTCGATGTCGTGTAGACAGATTCCTGGAAATTTTGATTACTCGAGAAAGTAAACTTTTTCAAACTAACAAACAGAAAAATAGTTCATTTAAACTTCGCAAAATAATGAATTTCTTGTACACATTTTCGAATTGTTTGCGATTTGTTTTGAGTTTACAGGTAATATCTAGGTAGGGTATCCTAGGTAAATTGAACGTTTTTTTACATTCAGGTTTGTCTACCTGCAAATTTGGTTACTTGCAATTGTTGCTGGTAAATTTGCCTGAAAATTTTCTAGAGTGAGGATTAAAACAGTTATGTAATTTTCGGAGAAGTCCTGAATGGAATGAATAGCAAGCATTGGATATGAATAGGCGACAAAAAGGGTTTGCAGAAATGAAAGTATTCTCAAAATTCAATGGTCATTGGATTGTTGGCGATTAGCTTCCATCGACACAACCTTTGATCTTAACGACCAATAGAAGATCAAGCAGAGAGAATGTCCTTTGTTAACCAACTCGTTATCGAATTGAGCTATACTTTGTTACCCAGCTCGTAATCGAATTGAGCTATCCTTTGTTACCCAGCTCGTTATCGAATTGAGCTATCCTTTGTTACCCAGCTCGTTATCGAATTGAGCTATCCTTTGTTACCCAGCTCGTTATCGAATTGAGCTATCCTTTGTTACCCAGCTCGTTATTGAATTGAGCTATCCTTTGTTACCCAGCTCGTTATCGAATTGAGCTATCCTTTGTTACCCAGCTCGTTATCGAATTGAGCTATCCTTTGTTACCCAGCTCGTTATCGAATTGAGCTATCCTTTGTTACCCAGCTCGTTATCGAATTGAGCTATCCTTTGTTACCCAGCTCGTTATTGAATTGAGCTATCCTTTGTTACCCAGCTCGTTATCGAATTGAGCTATCCTTTGTTACCCAGCTCGTTATCGAATTGAGCTATCCTTTGTTACTCAGCTCGTTATCGAATTGAGCTATGCTATGTACAATACAATTTATGTACAACCAGAGGTGAAAGAAGTTATATACACAGTAAAAAGAGTTTGAGTTTATAAAATTGAGTTTGAAAAGTTCTTGTTAAAAGTGAGTGTTCTATCTAACTGTAATAAAAGACTTCCTCTGCCTCGGATGCACTCAGCCATTTCAAGTACCGTGGAGGACATCTGCTGGCTGAACTTGATGTTTAAAAATTATAATGTATCGTTTTCATGGCTAGCCTTGTGGAAAATGTGTTCAAGATTGAGACAATTTCTTCAGGTAAGTATGATGAAACAAAAAAAAAATAAAATAAAATTGAATGGTAAAATCTTAAAAGTTCAAAGGGCGTGGGTAGGACTCGAACCCACTCGTGTTGAAGCTCTGTTTCTTCTTGGTGATAGTTCACTGCACTTAGTTGACTTATAAGGCTGTAAGTTTTTCGTTTTAACGTTTTGTTCTTTCAATGTTCAATTCGTCGCAAAGTTAAAATAGAGCTCGGCAAATTGATTTGGAAGGTTTCGAACCGAAGCGCCCAGTTCTGATTTTGTATTAGTGGACCACGCTAAGTGTCATGTACAATACACAAAAATTCTGATTTTCTTTCAAATATTTTAACTCTCAGTCTGATGAAATTGTGGCTGGGGCTTAGATCGCTGGTTATGTTTTTCGATGATCCTGCTTTGATGTTGAGAACGATTAAGGAGATAACAGAAACGGTTAAGATTAATAAAGAGAGGGAGAAATATAATGAGTAAAAGCGTTGTTTCTGACTTGAAAAAGCCTTGAACTAAAAATGAAAAAAACTAAAAAATTGTTAAATAAAAGTGCTACGCTAACCTAAACCATAAAACCACTGAAACCAAACCACGCGCAGCACAATAGCGATTGGTTTTGTTTGTTTTTGATCTGACAGATGTTTTGTTTTAAACTCAGTGCAGTGTTGAAGAAAATAGTAAAATAAAAGGAGAACAGTATTGAAAAGCATACAAAGAAGGCGCAACAGTTGTCCATTAATTACGCATAAAGACATTAATGAAAGCTGCGATCTGTTCAACCCGAATTGACTAGGCGAGCGAGTGGCTGAACAGATAGAGAGAAAGTAATGAGATGGACAATGATTGCGATTGACAATGAGGTAACAGCGATTGACAATGACTGAGTTGTACTTGGCTCCGAATTGACAAGGCGAGCCGCTGGTCAAATACTCTTATCACGTCTGATTATTATGTTGCTTTTCAAATAGTGTTTTTTTAAGATAGATGAAAGAAAAAAAATAATATAAATGTTGGAGGTAACTGAGCTTGACTCGAACCGCGGATGAGAGAGAAAAAGAAGTTTGTTCTTCCGTTAATTTTTCCACTACTGCGCCAATTTCCTCCTCTTCAAGAAGTTAGAATTTTGTTGCAATTTGAGGGATGGAACAAAAGTCTCACGAAAATAAATATAAAGTTGCTGGAGTTGGATTCGAACCGTAGTTGTGTGTACTTTATTCAACCATTTTTGTGCTCTTCGCAACTGTGCGATTCGATAAAGATTTTTGTTTATTTGGCTGCCTGTGTTTCCTTTGCAATGTCCGCCTCTCTTTTTTACAGTTTGTTGTTGCGCTTGGATTTTTCCGCGTTTCCTTATTTTTCGTTTTTGTGCTTTCAGTTCTTGCTTTTCTTCTGTCGTTGAGACCATTTCTGTTGTTTGCAAGACTATGATCATTGATATTGAGTTTCGGGGAATGAACTGGGATTGATCCTCATTTTGTATAGTTGATCACTATTCTAGGCAGTCATTTTAGCCACTACTATATGGTGTATGCGGCTAGAAGAATTAGTATCGGAGAAGGTCAAGAGTGCTTTTGCAAGAGTTGAGCGGGCACAGTCGTTTCTTATTTATCAGCTCTAATACAGAGAGTATGTTTTATTTTACTGCCCTTTGAATATACCCGATGGCCAATTTATTTTGAATTACCCTGACTGACTGCATGTTTGCCTCTTCGTGGAGTTTTTGTACCTGGTACCATCTTGGTTTTCGAAGACACATTCAAAGAGCCCGGTTTTGCACGCTTTGTATTTTTTTAACAACGGAATGTGAATGATCCAGCCAGCAGGCATTTGAGTACAAAAAACAGGTCGGATCCAAGATTTGTAAACAAAATCAGACTTTCTTCATTAACGTTTAGAGTACTAAGCTTCCAGAGTTGAAATAGCCTTCTGTTCGCTCTTTGTACTAGATCTTTGCAATGTTCACTCCACTTGAGGTGTGGAGTGAGAGTGATACCAAGGATTTTTATCGATGTTGTCTTCTGAATTAATACTCCTTTTATGTGGAGTTCAAGAGAAAATTCTTTCTTTGAGAGGTTTTTAAAAATCAGGTAATTAGTTTTATTTGGGTTTATTTTAATTTTCAGTGAGTCACACCAATCAATTAGGCTGTTCAGCAATGATTGTGGAGGTTTTGAATTAGTTTGGGGGAGCGCGAACTATAGTAACGTCCAAAGTTGTCAGCGAACTGTGAGATTTGGGCTTTTATTTGAGGCAAACGACTAACATATATGAGAAAGAGGATTGGAGCAAATACGCTCCCTTGAGGTACTCCAGCTCTCAGGCTGAAACTATCACTGACAGTGGACAAAAACCTTCCTTTGCGATAAAAACGAATTTATCCACCTTATGATTGAATTATTTAGCCCAATCGAACTTAATTTGTGAACGAGTCCTAGGCGCCATACAGCATCGAACGCTTGTTGGACATACAGGCAGACAAAGCCAACTATTTCAGACCACTGGAAGATTTCACTGACGTGTTGAGTGAGTTTAATGAGGTTGTCTGTCGTGCAGCGGTATTTCCTTTAAGCGCTCTGAGTCTCGCCGAATGTATTTTGATTTTCACAATGTTCCATAACATTGTTTTTTACAACAGTTTCACATATTTTGGCTACACAATTTGTAAGACTAATGGGTTAGTAGTTTTCGGCCTTCGACCGGTCTTTGCCCTGCTTTGGTATCATTTTAATTTGGGATTCTTTTCAGTTAACTGGAACAAACGAGTTATTATTGGAGCTAGATATGAGGATACAGGCAAAGGTTTTAACATTCTTAGGCAACTCTTTAAGGAATTTGTAGCAAATTTTATCCGGCCCAGGGCATGTTTCTCCTAACTCTTTTAAGATTTCATCGAACTCCTTTTTTGTAACCACAATGGCAAGCTGTTCAAAATCTACCTTTGTATTTATTATTGCTTTGGTTTCATTTTCAACATTGTCGCAGAGTTCAGAAATTATTGATTATTCTGTTTCATGATTTTTCATTGTGTCTTTTAGCAGCTGTTTGAACATCTCACTATTCTTTCCGTCTGTGACTGCCCTGCAATCTTTGTTGAATAGGTTTGGGTATTCTGCAGTTTTTTGTTTGGGCTCGTTTTCATTTGTTTGTTCTTTTATTACTTTCCAGAAGCCTGTTTTACCCTTATCACAAGCACTTTCCAAGTCCTTTGTTTATTTTCTTTCATCTGACCGCCTCATGGAACGTTTAATTTCTTTCTGTAGGTAATTTATCTCCATTCTTAAAGAAACAAAAAATGATCGCCAACTGCAGTTTTGAGCTCTCTTTGCCTTCTTTTCTTCAGTTTTATTAATTTTTGTGTCTCAATACTGTAGGGGAACTCGTTCTTGTTGATGCAGGAGTTTTCGAGAGATTTCTGTACTATTTCAACTAAGCTATTGCTGAACTGATTTAATTCATCCTTTTTTGGCTACTTCGCAGGCCAGAGATTTGATGATCTGTATAATTTTAGCGCGTTTTCTCTAAATTTTCTGCAGTTGATATTTGATTTTAGCTGAAAGAATTTGCCATATTTTAGGTTCATTGTGGTAATTGTAATTTTGATACTTGAAAATTGTTAAAATGCCTAAGGAGTGAATTATCGCAAAAGAGCAGTTCTAACATATTTTTGCATTTTTCATCAGATGACTGATATGTGTGATATCCGTTGTTCAGCAGTTTAAAAGTGCCCTCGTCAATAACATTTAGAAGCTTTTCTCCATTTTCAGAATCATAGGAGCAGTTTAGTTCTTGGTGGGGAGCATTGAAATCGCCGCATACGAAGACATTTTTCAATTTTCCTGAAAATATTTTCTTGGTCGACAGCGACTTTCCAGGGGAATTGTGAACAGTTATTAGCCAAAACTCTCCAAAAAGGGGCAACCTAAGGCAAAGCTTCAGTGTTTCAAGCGTTCGATCATTGCTATCGGTTTCTTTTTCTACTGTTTCTGTTCGCTTGATAACAAGGCTTTTCTTTGTCACCCAGCTCGTTATCGAATTGAACTGTCCTTTGTTATCCAGCTCGTTATCGAAATGAGCTATCTTTTGTTACCCAGCTCGTGTTGGCAGCAAAGTTTTTTAAAACAATAAAAAATGAAAAAATGAAGAAAAAATATTTATTAAAAAAAAGAGACTACTAATGCTACTAAGGTCGGTGTTGGGTAAAAGTCTGACGGCGAATGCTCTCATTTTTTCTCACAACATTCACCTTAATTGTTACCTAGTTTTATTTAAAAAGTGAATTGACAGAAAAATGTGCAGATTTATCAGTAAAACTTAGTACAAATAGCAACTTGTAGCAGCGAATGTTTCTTTGTTGATTTTTTCACCTCAACACATTCACTTCTATGCTATCTTTTTTTCTATATTTTCTGCCTTGAAAATGTTTAGTGAATTTAACGATGAAATCTTGTAATTCGTTGATAAAATAACGCAATTCCTACATGTTTTTAATTTTGTTCATTGCAAATCTTACAAGTAACTTTCGCAAATTTAAGTGGTGACACCACGACTCGGGAAAACCAGCTAGAAGACATTTTCAATACAACGTCTTCAAAAACCGATCTGGGCGAAAACTTAAGCGACCTATTTTCACTTTTTTGCTGTATTCTAAATAAATTCGGCTATTGAGCATCCTGTCTCACTTGATTTTCATATTTTGAAGGTATTGGTTTATATCTGCAGAATGAATTTCAATTCAGTTGAACTATTGAGTGAAGTTACTCGGAAAGAAAAAAAGCAATAAAATTCCGGAACTTAAAATAAAAAAAATTTCATTGACTAATCAAAAATATAGAAACGCTTCCTGTTACTTCACTATTACTAGTTAGAATCATTGAGACAAACACGTTTGTGAAGTTCGAATTCAAACAAAAACAAAACTACTTTGAAAAGGCTGCACATGAGCAGAAAAAGTTGGTCATATCGAAAAATTTTCACCCCTACTTTTCTCGCTCTCTCTCTCTCTCTCAAAAATGCGACAAGAAGCAAAATCACTCTCTCTTCTCACTGCGATTGAGCAATTTGACCTAAGCACTTTGTTTTTTGCTCGTATTACTTTCTGTTTTAATTACACTCCAACATCATTACCCCCACCAATATTCCTCTTCGACTCGTAAAAAGACAGCGCGCAATACGGTAAAAGTTATTTGAATTGCATAAAGAATAGCGGCTACATAATTGATTTTAAAAAGCTGACGGCGACTATTAATAAAATGGCTATTTTTGTTCTATATTTGGGCTAAAGTGGTAAGTCGTGGTCGTATCTATAATGTGACATATATAGTTAACATTTTTGAATGTCTCAAAGCATACCGTTTGAGACAAATTTGGCTAGACTGTCAGTTGATAATAGATCCTTCGCAGCAACAACAACAGTTTGTGAGGAAGATAAATGAACTGATGAAGTTGTGATATCTGCTGCCAACACTGAAACCAAATGAAAAGATTGAACACACTAAATAAAGTTAAGGTAATTTTACCTTAAAAACATCCTAACACACCTTAACTGGTAAGGTAGATTTGCATTTCCTTAACTCCCCTTAACTAACCCTAACTTTACCTGAACTCAAGTTAACTGAAAGGTATTCCTGAAAGCCTCTCTCGGTCTCTGGTTTGAACGCAGGGAACAACTTCAGTGAAGTGAAGTGCAATTAAGTGATTCCAAAATTCCAAAATTTGTGTGATGAAAAATGTAATTAGACGAATATGTAATTAAAGTACTAGTTGTCTATAGGTTGACAGAGCTGCCCGATGGTTGGGGATGAAGATTCTCACGTATCAAGATTGATAATAGTCTTTACTAGCTAATATTAGATCTCCATCAAGATAATTTTATCATTGGAAGAAGGTAAACAGGTTGCAGATACAAAAACAAAGGACTAAATTTACGTAAGATAATGCATGGATCTCAATGAGTTAAGCGAGATTGTCAATTTGTGACAATAACTGATTCTGTATGAAGATTGTTTACAATAAAAATCTTGTTTTACGATAGATTTTTATCAGATATCGCCATACACTGTTTGCAAAGGAGTTGAGAGCCACATGATTTAAGATTTGCTATAGTGTTTTCTAGCTAATATCACGTCAACATGGAGTTAAAATTCTCATAGCTACGTTGCCAGGTGCCATAGCAAACCAATACTGATTCATCATATTCCAATAGTGAAACGTTGAATCAGTACTGAATCTTAGTGTCCCAAAGGTAAAGTTACCTTGCATTGTGAGCAGACCAAACGCAGAATCAGTCCTTTTAACGAAACTATCATGGACTAAATGAACGTAGTTTTATTCAAGGATCATAATAAAATCATGAAAAACTTGGAATTTTCGAAAATGAGGCGACATTTTTTCATGACGCCTTCAGAGCTTAATATAGCGTTTTATATGAAATCACAGCATCTCAGCGATATCCGGACAAATCCAGCTATTCTGGTGGGATGAGGTGGGGGAGGGGGAGAGGGAAGGGCGGAGACGGTACTAACATTTCCTACCAAAAAATATTTCATAAAATGGGGAGGAGTACTAACATTTACTGCTTTTCATTATTTCACAACCGGCTTGAACGCGTTGACTGTTTTAATTAAAGTTTTCTCAATTTTTTTCATAATGTTTGTTTTTTCCTTTCATGGGGTCGCTTTTTTTGGTCAGACGGTTCTAGAATAAACAGAGCAGTCGTTATTTTCAGAATAAATGCAGAGAAGAAAATGATTGTGTCCGTAAGAAACTCAAAATTTTACTAAAAATTTTTCAATGAAATGTCTAATAAGCGGCTTGATCAGAAATCTGGTAAGAAAAATCATAAGGAAAAACTATGATTCAGTACTAAAATATCATGAGATTCATGCCCCAGAAGGCACAAAAATTGATGATGAGTCATACATCGAAATATATAGGATTATAAATATATCTGACTTTTTTGATTGCAATGAGTTACCGAAACAGCAAATCAAGCAATGAAGAGAGTGTGTCCTATATGGTTACAGTATTGAATCGTAATAACGTAAAACAGAGATACATGACAAGCTGAATGACATTTGCTGCCGCTTTACATATGATAGCAAAATCAGCCTGATGTCGCCATGAAATGCGCAGCATTGCTCCTCAAACTAAATATTTTTCAAAGTGAAAGAACTCAACATCAAGTTTTCCATACAATGTGATTCGCCTGAAAACTATTCCTTTTTATGTTTTCATTGAGAGCCAATTTATGCATTCCCTATTTTAGTACTTAGTTCTCTCCACTCATGTTACAGCCAATTTCTTTTCTTACTAGTTTAAAAATGTATAGAGGCAAAATGTAATTAAACGAATATGTAATAATGATAGCTGTTTATAGGTTGACAGTGCTGCCCAGGGTCGGGGATGAAGATTCTCACGTTTCAAGATTGACTATAGCCTTTTCTAGTTAATATTAGATCTCCATCGAGATAATTTATTCATTGGAAGGTAAGCAAGTTGCAGATAAAACTTAGCTAAACAAATGGACTAAATTCATTTATGACTGCATGGATCTCAATGTGTTAAGCAAGATTGTCAAATTTTGGCAATAAGTGATTCAAAATTAAGATATTTAACAATCAAAATCTTGTTTTATGATAGGTTCCTGATCAGATATTGCCAAACTTTGTATGCCAGTGAGTTGAGAGCCACATGATATAAAATTTGCTATTGTGTTTTCTAGCTTATATCACGTCTACATCGATTTAAAGTTCTCATAGCTACTTCGCCAAATGCCATAGCAAATCAGTACTGACTCATCATATTCCAATAGTAAGACATTAAATCGGTACTGAATCTTAGTGTCCCAAGGATAAAGTTACCTTGCATTGAGAGCACACAAAATGCAGAATCATTCCTTTTATCGAAACTATCATGGACCCAACAAAAGTAGTTATATTCAATGATCACAAAAAAAATCATGAATAATTTGGAATTTTCGAAAATGAGGCCAAATTTTTTCATGAGGCCTTTGGAGCATGATAAAGCGTTTTTTTATTTAATCACAGCCATTCAGCCAAATCCAGAACAACTCTGGCTATTCTGGGGGGGGGGGGGGGGGTTGGGTGGGGGAGGGGCAAAGGGAAGGGAGGAGACGGTACTGACATTTCTTACCATAAAATAATTCATATCAGGCTTAAATGTGAGGAGTGGTACTAAGTTTTCCCGCCAAAAATAGATTTTATCCGGTTTAAAAGGGGGGAAATTAATAACATTTACTGCTTTTAATTACTTCATATCCAGCTTAAACGCGATGATTGATTGTATTAATTAGAATTTTCTATTTTTCTTTTCCAAATTTTTTGTTTTTTCCTTTCATGGGGTTGGTTTTTTGGTCAGAGGGTTCTAACATAAACAGAGCAGTCGTTATGTTCAGAATAAATGCAGAGAAGAAAATGATTATGTTTGTAAGAAATTCAGAATTTTACTAAGAATTTTTCAATGAGATGTCTAATAAGAGACTTGATCAGAACTCTAATTAGTAGCATGATCAAAATTTTTGCATTCTCCATTTTCGTACGTAGTTTTCTCCGCTCAGGCTATAGCCAGTTTTTTTCCTACTAGTTTAAAAATGTAATAGAGGCAAAATGTATTTAGAAGAATATGTAATTATAGTAGTTGTTTATAGGTTGACAGAGCTGTCCGAGGTTGGGAAAGAAGATTCTCGTGTATCAAGATTGATTATAGTCTTTACTAGCTAAAATTAGATCTCCATCGAGATAATATTATCATTGGACGGTAAACAGGTTGCAGATACAACTTAGCACAAAAACAAGGGACTAACTTTATGTATGACAATGCATGGATCTCAATGAGTTAAGCGAGATTGTCAATTTGTGACAATAACTGATTCTATATGAAGATTGTGTACAATCAAAATCTTGTTTTATGATAGATTCTTGATCAGATATTGTCATACGTTTTATGCGAGGGACTTGGGAGCCACATGATTTAAGATTTGCTATTGCGTTTTCTAGCTAATATCACGCGTCTACATGCAGTTAAAATTCCCATAGCTACGTCCTCAAGTAGCTGCCCCTTTACATATGATAGCAAAATCATCCTGCTATCGCCATGAAATGCGCAGCATTTCTCTTCAAACTAAATGTTTTTCAAAGGGAAAAAATTCATCAGCAAGTTTTTCATACAATGTGAATCGCCTGAAAACCACTCCCTTTTATGTTTTCATTGAGATGCTTGGCTGTTGTAGTGCCTCAATTTTAGCAGTTTGTTTAAACTTCAAGCTAACTATGACTTTTGCATTGCCTTTAAAAGTTATCAACTTATGGGTGTTAATCCTTAACTTGATCTTGATGTTGTGTATGTTATTAGATGGTATGCGTTGGTAATATTAAAGTGGTCATCCAGTTCTATTGATATCCAGATTTGAATAGAGTTGTGTTGGATAAGTGCAGCCTTGTCTATGCGAGACAGAGTTGCCTATAGACTCCAACTTGTAGCCAATATGGATGAACCCATTTTGTGAAGCCTCTTTGTTTCTATGAAACCAAAAATACCTGGAATTTTTATGTCTTCATATGGCAAACCTTCACTAGATCCAATTTGGTTTCAAATTAGTTTGGGAGTTATTTATATAAGCTATATTTATATTGTTTTAAGTCATTCGGTCATTTCTTTCCTAAAATTTTTCGCTTTTGTTGCATATTTCACATGTGGCTCAAAGAGGAGACATCTAAGCTTTGTAAATAGGTGTTTGCATACGTTAGCCTCAACACATTGCTCAAATTATTGCAATTATTTGTTAACTAAATAAAAAACATTCTGAAAGATTGACAAAGACATCAACAGGGATACACTGTGTATTAAGATAGGGAACGCAAAAATTATCCCTTCAGGGGGACATTTAATGCGAGAGCTTATTTGTGCATTCCCTATTTTAGTACGAGGTTCTCGCCGTTCAGTTTATAGCCAATTTCTTTCACTGCTAGTTTTTGCATGTGAACTTGTTAAAAAAATATTCATCAATTTTCTTTTTGAATAAGTGTCCGTTGATTCTTTTTTATCAAGATCATCAGGAACAATTTCAGCTTTTGAAACCAACCATCAGACAAACTATCTTCAATTCTCATTCGAAAAAAGATCTCGGCTCACTTTTTGAGGCAAAAATGTCAATTTGCTCTTTCTTAAAGATTAGAACTTACCGTCAATAAAAGTTTGACGCCATGTCAAGTCTCTTGAGTCCGTCGGGATCAGGTACTGTATGCTGTCATCTTCTGAAACAAAATGCACCATTTCAGCGGTAACGAGTTGTTTGAGTATATTGCTCACACTTGTTCCTAATACGGCAACCAATAGAAGCGTTTCCACATCAAAACTTGAAAACGTGTCCGGATCATCACACCCCCGAACCGTTTGCTAAAAATTTTTGTAAATGCCCAAATTTAACATGAAAATCAGAGACTTGGTTGAAATTTCGGCACAAAAAAATGAGACAATTTCCACATTATGAGTACTGTTTGAAAAATTAATTTTCATGCTGCTATAAGAATAAATAATAATAATAGTAATAATAATAAAACGATAAGCTATGAAATAGAACATCAGGCAGGGAGTTTAAAGAGTAAGAGCCCAGGTTGTGGTCCAGACCAAAGTTGCCTCTGATCAGACCGTCCAAGACAAAAGCGACATCCCACCAGACTGAATTGCGACCTCTGATTAGACTATCGTTAGATCGAAGCTCCGTATGCGCTTAAAGTGCGCTCGAATACCTTTTCTGACCTGAATATTGTGCGCCCGAAAGTCACTCTCCCCTGATCAGACTGAAGTGCGCTCAAAATTTCCGATGCTCAGACTAAAGAGCGCTCTAAGTTGCCTCTTATTTGACTAAAGGGAGTTCAAAATAGTCTGATCAGAGAATGATTTTGAACATAAACAAATATCTCAATATCGCTATTATGTATATTCATTTCATGAAAATTGATGTTTTCAATCATAAATTCAACCTACGAAAGCCAATTCTAAAAGTATTGCTAATGAAAAGAAGACCCAATTGCCGAAATTTTTTTATTGATTATGCCATTAATTCGTGTTTTTAATTGAATAGATGAACTAAGACAGCTTTGATTAAAAAAGTTTTAATGTACAGCGATTTCAAGTCTTTTCGTCAGGGGACCAGCCGTTGCTATCAGCTGTACCCCTTGGTTTTGATCAACCCCGTCAGACTCTCAATGGGGTTCTGATCAGAATGATGCTGTATTGTTGACTCTTAGCAGAGAAAACATATGACAGTAGAAAAATCGGTCGACTTGGCCTCTGACGGTTTGGCCACCTCGACCTGCCTAGATATCGCATACATTTTAAAATTTGAATTTTTTGAGAAACAATTGTAAGATGTCAAAATTTGTGAATGCTTGTTGATCATACGTGCATAGAAAAGTAGTATTACCATCGGATCAATTAGAAAACTAAATCAGCGCAAATTTAACCGGAAATAGAGATACTTTACCGAAATTTCCAACTTTCGAAACTTTCAAACTAGAATTAAATATTAATTGACACTTGAAAGCGCAGAATTAACGGGGCTGACAGATGTGGCCTTCACTTGGAGCAAAATAGTGAAAGGAAGGAAAAAGGAGTTAGATGACAGCGTTTTGCTCTCAAATTTAAAAAGAATAGATATCCAAATGATTTATGTAAAAGCTACACGATTATCTTAAAACATCACACCAAAAACAATCTTGTCAAATTTTGAACACTTACCTCAAAGGCACTAGACCTTCTGTTGAAGTTTGCTCGGGTTTCAGTTTGTAAAACTTTTATTTATTTGAGTGAGGAATTGATCTATGAGGAATTGAGGAATTGATTATTTATTGAGTGAGGAGAAAATGACATCATGAATAGAGTACAATTGCGGAGTATTTGTATTCAAGGAAAAAATTACGGTTACGCTTTACAATCGAGATGAAACAATGGCAGTAATCTTTAATTGCATAGGGTGAGCACCACCAATATACACAGACCAGTCCTTACTTGCAGCTGCAATAAATTTCGGCTCTCTCCCTTTGTAGCCACTCATTAGGGCATTTACGGAATTGCGGAATATGGAGAGGGAGGTGCAGACTAAAATGGAATCATTTATTGCACTCTGTTATTTGTTTTGCACCTCCGGTATGAGTAGTGGAGGCTTATGGCGTAAAGACCTCAGAAAATGTATTTAGCTGAAAATGAAAAAGGTTTTTGCTCCTCTGCAAAATGATGTAAAAGTGGGACTGCAATAGGAGGACTAATGAGTAACTAACCCAACCCTCCGAACTTCAATTAACCCAACCCACCTAACTTCATGTTAGGTGCACCGAAAACTCCTTTTTACACGTTCTTTTACAAGTTTTTTTAGTCTTCAAAAAAGAAAATTCAAAGTTATAACCACAACAAAAACGTTTGGTTAAATATTTACATTTTTACAATCACCTCGTAAATATATGAATAGTTTGGTTTTTATACTTCAGTAGAAAAAATTTCTAAGCCTCTTAATTGTCTATCTATTGGAACACGTTCATGCAGTTTGACCTTTTCGCTGCTTAGTTTTACCTTAAATTTATTTTTAGTTTTTTCTTTTCGAATTTCATTTGGTAAATTATTCCACTTCCTAGAAAAATTTCTGATCAGTGACCTGTCACTCCATTTGGATTAGCACTTATTCTTTGGAAAAAACATGACAGTTCTGGAGTTTTTGTTCAATTCGTACTTTTCAAAAATCCTGAATGAGGAATTTTTGGTTTCTCGACTGCTCTCTTTATATTGTAAGAGATATATTGATAAGAGAAAAAAAATTTTAAGAAGACAAACTTTTTTAAAGAAAAACTCTGCTGGTAAGATTTTGTCTGTCTATAAAAAGATCTCTTGCACTGTCAAACTTTTTGCGCAGGTGGAAAAAAATGTTTCCCCCAAATTAATCGTCTTTTAACTCTCTGAAGTGACATAAATGACAACGATCCGAAAAAAATGCACTGAAATTGGGGATGGGACGAAACAAGTGATTTGAAAAGACCGGTTCTTGCTCTTAATGGTAGAAGATGTCTTACTAAGTATATTGACCTAATAGAATTTGCCATTTTTGCTAACGTTCTGTTTCGCTGTATCTCAAGATTTAGATTGTTATCAATCATTATACCTAAATAACAACAACTTTTTTATGGCTCTATGAAATTTCCATTAAATTGCAATTGTTCAATTTTTGATTCATTTTGATTCACTATTTTTTGAAAAAACCACAATTTCTGTTTTATCTCGGTTTAAAGCTAGCATATCCTGCCTCATATAACTCTCAGCATGTTCAAATACAATGTTAATTTCGCATAAGATATTTGCATCGGATTTGGAATGACAAA
This sequence comes from Convolutriloba macropyga, assembly GCF_964194025.1. Taxonomy (NCBI): domain Eukaryota; kingdom Metazoa; phylum Xenacoelomorpha; order Acoela; family Convolutidae; genus Convolutriloba; species Convolutriloba macropyga. The sequence goes on along the minus strand of NC_134478.1, from coordinate 28,198,371 downwards.
TAATTCTTCTGTCATCTGCAAACTGTAAAACGTCCTCTTTTTTTTCATTTTTTCTGGGAAATCGTTGATATACAAATCTTTGCTAATCGCGACGCAAAAGTACTGAATATTTGTAAGAACTACGCCTAGAAAAGCAAAAATAACGAAAATATACCCTTAGAAACCGCAAAGTTATGGAAGATCTACGCTTAGATACAAAACAAATTATGTGCAACGTGATGTTACAGTCCGATTTTCAAAGAGTGGGGTTGTTATGAAAAATAAGATTCTATGGCACAGTGATAGAAGAGGCTAGTAGTAAGCAGGAGGTCAGTGGGTCGAGTCTCATAGACAGAAATCTACGCGTTGATTGCTTGTAAGATCAACTATAACTTCAATGCAAAAATCTGTAAGAGCTATGCTAAATTCAAAGCAAATATATGATAGATCTACGATTAGAAACGAAAAATTAAGTACGATAAGATGTAACTGCCGTTGACAAGTCAAAAAATTCACCGCAATGTTCTCACATAATTTTGCGTTAAATTTATTTTTTCTAAATTCAACGCATTCAACGCAAAACTTTGTAAGAAATTTGCGGTGATTTTTCTATACTTATCAATGCTAGTCTTCGCATATTTTTTTCATAATTTTAACAAATTTCTATGGCTCAGGTGGATTCACCCATAGCTCAGATTAACAGCGCGCAGTCGGTGAAGTCAGCTCTTGGAACACACCTTCCCTTAGATGCGGCTGTCAATCCTCTAACAGAAAGAAACTAGTCAGGCGCAAATAAACTAGCCATCATGACACCGGATTTATGAAATTAAGGGCTTCCCCAGCCTTATTCTACCCAGCGTTGATAACTGACAAGAAAGTTTTGGAAGTCGAAACCGACGATGAGGCCCGAAACAGAGAACAGCAAAACAAAAGAGGAAAAACTAATCAAATTGCTGAGTGGTAATTTACAGAAGTTTCACGCCACAAAACAGTTTCAAAAATCCTAGAGTACTTCTTCATTTACTACAAAAAATGAAAGTAGAACTGAAGAAAGCAACAGATTGAAAGTAGTATATCCATATTAGATAAATGATAAGAAGAAAATTTCAATAGTTCAGAGGTAATAAGATTAAAGAAAAGGAAAAACATTCAAAATTGGGTTGGAGTCTAAACAGCTGAACAACGCCATCCACAAAAAAGTACCAGGTGCAGAGCAATGACCATTTAATCAAATCAATTGGCTTATACGTTTCAGAAAGAAAAAAATTAGTTATTAGTTCTTCTTTACCAATAAAATGGACCCAATAGCCAAACGCTTTTGCATCAGCACTTACGACGACATTGCAACCAGATCATACTAGATAGTCATCAATGGTTTCATAAACGGATTCAGCGGATTAATAGATATACCTGCCACATTCCGAAAAACATTGGACAAAGCACTTCAATCAAAAAACTCCAAATTCGCCACGTACTAGTCTGTACAAAAAAGATCAGTACCATACCACGAAAGACAAAAGCTCGACTAATCACAAAATTTAATAGAATAAAATCTAACAATAAATTTGCGAAGTCGGATATCTCTTGGGTGGGCTTCAACATAATTCTAAATGGGATTACGCCCACAAAATTAAAATCAAAGGCAATCAGTCCTAAACTCTTGGAAGTCCTAAAGCAGTAAAAAAACAATTCAGATAAATTATGGGCAGCATCCATCATCTAATTAGAGTGATACCAGTTTTGGCAGCTATCTGGGCGCCACTACGTTCACTTATGTCAAAAACAGATACTAAATCGAAAAACAAGTTAAATTGAACGGAAAACACACCACCGCATTCTGGGCATCTTTGACAAAAACGTTGTCCAAACTACATGCTGCTATAAGAACAAACCAGTGCTGAAAAAATGAAACCTGGATTGAGAAATGGAACGCTGTAAATTGATTAAAAATTTAGGGAATGCAATGAAAACCTTGAAAAGATATAAGAATTGCGCTTTCTATTGTTGAATGCAGTGAAAAAAAATCATCGCTAAGAAAAGCAAAATTTTCAAAATTTCATCGCTAAAATTTCCGAATATTTTCAACGCTGAAAATATTGCAAAAAATGTAAGAATAACACGGTGAAAGCGTTTAGAAAAATTTTTAAGAATAGCTGGGATTACAGCGGTCAAAAAAGTCCTCTGTAGAGGTTAAAAAAAGTCAATGCTAAATACAGCCACCTGTCAAGGTTTCACAGCTAAATTAGCGCAATTTTTTATCGAGTCGATTTTTTAACGAAAATACGTTATAATTTGAGGTGAAGGTGTTGAAACTATTGCAACTATTATTAAATTTTTTAGCAACCAGCAGACTGCGATGGAAGACTTTTAACTTTTAAATGAATTTTTAAAATAACTTTATTGATTCACGAAAAGGAATTCTATTACAGCCTGTGTATCAAATGAGATAGAAACTTAAATAATATGTTTGTTGTCTTTGTTTGCATTACCCCCCCCCCCCCTCCAGAGAAAGTTTTTTGCCCTTTGTGCAGGAATCGCTTCAACAAATTCAACACAAAGTACTACTTTATCGCGTTCAAGTCTCAAACAGTCAGAATTTTCGGCAGTGCTTATCTACTTTCAATCCTGTCAAGTTATTCAAATCAAACCCAATTTGACATATCAGTAAAATTGTGTCAAATCTGAGACAGAGGATGTCTGGAACCTGGATTGACGTTGCCAAAACCAGTCTGCGTGCTGGTCCAGGTAAGATTTATAGAAAAAGAGTAAAAACGTTCGGGTAAAAATGTGAAAAAATATTGCCGAAAGCCGCGTTAGTAAAAGAAAAATTATTGTTGATTTGACAGCTCAGTGAATGAAGGTGATGTTCATTTAGCAGAAATTTGTCAAAAAAAATAGAATTGCCATGAATAGCGGTTTCCCGCAAAGCACTAGCATCTTCTAGCGGTGAATTCGTTGCAAGCGGTGAATTTGCAAGATTTGCGTGTTGTAAGATTTGCGGTGAATTTGGGGGTGAGCTTTGTATGATTTGCAATTCCTTGTGGTGAGTTTCTTTTCATCGCTTTCTTCTGGTATTGGTGAATTTTTAAACCGCTACCAGAATGCCCTGAACACAATTCACCGCTAACATTTGCGATCTTACAAAAATTCTTTGTAAGATGAAAATTTTACGGTGAAAATTTTAACGGTGAAAATTTTTGGCTATTAACCGCTATTCACCGAATTTTGTTCATTATTTTTTCGACAAAACCTCAACCTGGGAAGAACTGTAATTTTAGTCCTGCGGGAAAATTATATAGCTAGCACACCCACCTTGCTCCAACGCATAAATGCACGTCGTTCTCGTTTTAGTATCTTTGGAAGTTGAACTGCAAACTGCTTCCAGTTCCTGTGTCAATTCTGGTTTGTCTACAATTTTAGTAAGTGTCCCATTGGAAAAAAGAACTCCGAAAAGTTTGACATTTGAAGATGCTGAGGTGTGAGTTGAATCTTGGCTAAATACAGTTACAAAAAGTAAGCTGGAAACAAGCGCTGATTTGTACATATTCGTCATTTGTATTCTAGGGAGTAACAAGCTCACAACAAATTCCGATCCATTTTCACGTTGAGCAGAACGCATTTTGAAGCTACTGAGATTTCCGCTTTTCAAAACTAACTGGAGGGAATATTGTCCTGCTCGAGTTTTCCCAAACTCCAACCAAAATGTCACACTAGACTAATCCTAAGCTAACTGTTCAAAACTCAATTCTGTGCAATACTTTTAGCTTCCATGAGCACGTAAATACCGGGGAAAAATTAGGAATAGGCGGCCAAAGTAGTTAAACTTATTCCACAAAAAGTTTGGGAACTAAGTAACCGAGAAATGGGGGAACTATTGCATACTAGCAAAGTAAAAGTAAAGTTCTGCTTAAAACAATCAACCATGAAAAAATAAAGTCAAACTGGAGTCATAAGAAGACCACCACGCACAAGGCATTGAAAAAAGCAAAAGCTTTTAAAGTAGATTGAAAGTTTTGCTAGAGATATTGAATATAGAATAGATTTAGGTTGTTCCCCGTTATTCCACTTTCACATAACACGGTACCATTTTCACTTCGAATTGTATTATATGCCTACATACCGTAGCTATAGGTGGTAGAGAGCGCTTCAAAACACAAAACGTGAACAATTCCTATAAGTTGAAGTGGTTCACGATAAGAAGTGACCTTTTCCTTCCAAGTTTTACCACGTAAATTTGCCAAAACTTGCAGACGCAAACAGAGAAAAGTTCGAACGTTTAGCTAGAAGTTTTCATGTTAACCTTGTTCTATTATAAATGGAAACAAGACAAACCGCTCAGAGGGAAAATACACTCAAATGTAAGAATTGATTGGAAGTATTTAGAATAACAGTAATTTTGAGCTGTTATGCAATACGAATAACAGAGCATTGTTTAGTACACGTTGGGAAACAAAGCGACATTAGAGTTGCACACTTTCAACAGAAAATTATTTCAATGGTTATCTCCCCAAAACCACAATTTGACGCTTAAAATTCAAGTCTGTAACAAAACACAGCGTGTTTTGTGAAAAAGAAATATATTCAATCGATGGCGCAAATTTGTTCTATATCGATTGAACAATAATCAAAATAAATTACTTTCAAAAAGGGAAGCATTACAGTAACTTCAAGAAAACAATGGCCCACATGCTTCATACCATATACTAAGACACTGAAGTTAACAAGGAGGCGCCTTAATGTGCGTTCGTATATGATGTGCCGACCTGCGCTCATCTACATTCTTGACTTTAACTGACTTTTGACTCACATTTTTGACAAAGAGATAATCAAAAATAGATGTTTAAGTTTTAATCAAAAATCGTTACACAACAAAACTAATAATTGAATTAAATAATGCCATGCCTCATTACAACGAGGTCTGCATTGAAAACACTACGAAAAAGACCAACAACAAAACAGCAAAAACAAAAATTTCACGGCAAAAATCCAATATCTAAATTTAAAAGCACCTAGAAACAACGTCAAGTTCTAATCAGACAAAACCTTAACTACACAAATTTAAATTTTCCTCATTACACAGCAGATGGGATTTTTCTTTAATATGACCAGGTAACAAGTCGACAAAAAGAAGAAATAAGGAGGCGAAATTCAAAAATCAATCAAAATTTTTTAAACCAAATAATATCAAGTCCTAAAAATCATTAGATTTTAACGAAATAATTTTTGATAAATTCACTAAAAAGTCATAATGAGACCAATAGGACCTGTCTTTGGTTAGACTAAGCCACGGGAACGGGCTATAGATGCAGAAATACTCAAAGAATTACGAAAGACAAATTACAAACATTGCGAAAACACAAATTAGAGAAGCCATTAAAATCATTAGCTTTTATCTGAATATTATGTAGTTTCAAAAAAATTTCTGTTTATAATAATTCAGCTAAAATAATACTGATTGAATAAATAGTTTCAATGGATCCACAATTGAAAATCATTGGGATCGCTTACTACGCGATTGTGCTAAAGTTGAAGACGAAAAGAAAACACCAATACACCACTCACATAACTTTTTATGAAATTCCATATTGTCCAACAAACAAAACATCAGTTGCCTCATAATATCTGAAATCAAGTATATATTTAAAATGCAGGGGATGGCATGGGACCTCTCAATGATGAGAATAAGTTACAAGTAGACGAAAACGACAACAAAGCTGGAAAAGCTGAAAAATCCTTAAAATCTTAAAAATGTATAATATCATAAACTTTAAGACTATTAGCTATAGACTGATTACTTCGGGTAAAATTATGCAATCAATCCCCAATTACCGGCTATTGAGACCGGTCTTATGTCTACCTAAAGAATAAAAACCGGTCATCATTTTACGGCTATCTAAAGAAAAAAACAATCTAACACAGCAATTTAAGAATGAGCAAGAAAAGCGTCAAAGCCATTAAAAAAAGAACTTTTTATTATAAAACTTTTCGACGTTCTATTATTTGTAACAGCAATTTGACTCCAATAAATCAACAAACATGAACAAATACATTAAAACAACGAAAATTTTTGAGGAAACCGTAGTATCAACGCCATTAAATTCAATAGCTTTCAGCGGAAGCTAATAATTACGCTAGGTTATGCCTCGATGAGACAATTTGGACGTCTGTCATTCAAAACTCATCAATAAGACATGATAAAAAGTCATTCACTATGAAAGCAACAAAAACACAGGCAAAATCCAAAAAGAAGGAGAAAAGAGCGAGAAGAAAGTGACCAAGCCATTTAAATCATAAGCTTTTCACTGAAAACTTTATTTATGATCCATTCCCAAAGCCAATGCAACTATCAGTTTGAGCATAACGTGTTAAGATTCCAAAAAGGACCGAAATTACGAAAAAATAACAAGAACTTTTCAAAACAAAATTATGAAAACTCGTGCATCGAAGTCATAACACCAATAGTTAGAACCCGAAAAGTAAAACAGAAGGGTCCGGTCATTACCGAGACTCCATTACAGTTCACGCAATAAGGGTTAAGATGGTTTAATGATCAAAAAATCTCTCGAAATTCATTTTCAAAGTCTTAACAGTCATTAATTTTAATAGCCTTCAACGAAAGTCAAATAATACACTCAGCCATACCTCAATTGTTAGCCAAGGACAATTCTCATGCAGGTTATCGACAAGACCTCACAAAAAGTCTTAGGGCTATGGAAACAACAACAAAAGCAGGCAACACCAAAAATTCAGTGGAAAAGTGCGCGAAGAAAGTGTCGAGGCCATTTCAACCATAAGCTTTTCTCTGAAAACTTTATCCATGATCAATTTAACATCTTCTCTAAACCAATGAGGCATTTCAGTATCAGAATAATGTGATAAGATTTCAAGAGGGACCAATAGTACGAAATTGTCCCAAATTTCTTTTTCAAATCTTGAAATCTTGTGAAATTGAAGTCATACAACAGATAGTAAAAGGATAAAACCGCTAACCAGATTAATTTTGGTTACACTAGAAGGCAAGGGGTCTTGTCATTATTGAGACTGACTTACAATTCAAAAAATAAGTTTATGATCGGTTAATGTTAAAAAATTTCTAAAAACATAATTTTTAAAGTCTTAACAGCCGTTAGTTGTCCACTCAGAGCTCTAGATAGGTTTAAATATTGTTCAATATTAAATTAACTGGACCTTTAGCCACCGAATTTAAGCCATAGGACTCCAAAATTTTAATAAAATCAAATGGAATATCAAAATTTCATTTAAAATTACGAAAACTCCGAGCCGAAGCCAAGAAAACACTAGCGATTCCTTGAAAACGAATTTTTTGTTCATTGGGTTTCATTAGACTGTAAATCAGGTTAGCCTTTAACGGAACCTCTGTATGAAAAGTGACTAGTCTCTAGAATACTGAAGAAAACGAAAAAAAATATGAAAAGTTTTCTAATAAAAGAGCTCTGAAACAGAATTCGAATTTTTTTGATAGGAAACATACCTATCGGACCAGAGCTAGTCTCCTTATCGCCTTTCGTCTATAAAGAACTCAAATTGATCTTTTTGGGGCGTGAACTGTAATTTTGAAGCAATATATTTCTTTAAAAAATAACTTAATTTGGAGAAAAATTACACTAAAAGTGAACAATAAAAGTCAAATGCAAGCATCGATAACGGATGTTAGTAGTTCTGACCATCTCAACCGAAACATCACAGGAATGAACTTTAGGGTAGTTCAGTTACTGCTGAAATATCACACAAAACTTCAATCCTCGTTAACTCCCCGAAAACAATGAAATTCAAAAAAATCTTTTTAGTATTGAATTCTACACTGGACAAGCTTTTTAATGACACCAGTCACAATTCTCTACGATGAATATATCGATCGGCCAAAATTGTCTGAACAAAAAAGACCATAAAGATACCACGCGACTTAACGAAGCGGATAGACGAGATTGTGCAATCCGCGAGTTTAATAAAATCTAGCTGCAACAGATATAAATCTAAATGAACTCCCAGATCTCGAAACCATCAGCAGTAAGCACATCCCTACCCTAAGTTTCATTCATATAAAGTTTCGGATGAGATGGTCAGATTTACTAACATCCGTTATCAATGCTTGCATTTCACACGCGCAATCGTAAGAAAAATGGAAAAAAAACTTTGCAATTATCAAATGTGTTCTACGCGCGTCTAATCGTGGGGGTCAGAAACACAGGCAGCAGCAAGAGAAACAATTGCTGAGCAGACTTGAGCGATGGAAATCAGGTGAATATGCTGTACTGTGGTACGAAGCGGCCTCAATGAAGCAGTCAAATAAAACTAGCAATGAGTCAATAGACGCTTTAGCAAGCCGCAGGAAATCTCTTTGCCTGCAGGGGCAGTTTGGGAGGGCATCGAAAACTCTGTCTTCTGACGGTGTCGCAGCTGACATTGCTGCAACGTTGAATGAACTTAAAAAGCTTCACCCTAAGGGAAAGCAACCTGATTACAAGTTTGATCAAGATGCTAACAAGAACACATTTCAATTTGACGAGGCATCAGTATTCTCCCAAATCGAGTCGTTCTTCAAATTTACTGCAACTGGGCCGTCAAAATGTATCTCGAGCTTCTGATGCATGCAGTAAACTGCGGTGCCCCTGATAAACCAAAGCGAGCAATCACCAGTTTAACAAAATTCATCAACTTCCCGAATTCGTTCACTTCCCGAGACAGCAGGGGTCAGCTTCCCGAATTCGTTGATACTATAATATGTAGTGCAACACTAGCTGCATTGAGAAAATTGGAAGATGGAGTCCATCCTATCGCTGTTGGGGAAGTCATTCGACGTCTTATTGCTAAAGGCATAGCTCGTGAAATGAATTCAGAAGCTGCTGATCTAATTAACACAAAACAATTGGGAGTAGCAGTCAAGGGTGGTGCTGAGGGCGTAGTACATGCAACAAGAGTTTCCTTCGAAAAAATGCAAAAATAAAAAATTCCGGAATGTTACAGATTGATATCAAAAATGCCGTCATTTCGGTAAAAAGAAGCAACATTTTGGAAGCAGCCGCGAAATTCTTACCTAGTGTTGCTCCTTTTACGACTTTTTGCTGATCACAGCACAGTCATTTGCATTTTAACAACACATACTTATGTGGCTAATCGGGAGTTCAACAAGGGGATCCTTTGGGGCCTCGTTTGTTTTCAATAGCTCTGTGGCCATTCATTAAAGAAATTGAAACAAAATTACCAAATCTAGTACAGCATAATTGGTATTTGGATGATGGCATCCCTGCTGGTACCCATCAACAATTTTGCACAGCATTGAATTTGTTGACAAATTTGGGTGAAGGATGCGATTTAGAGCTCAGAATAGAAAAAATGTGAGCTTTGGTCACCCGTTGATCTGAAAGCTATAGATAACAGAGTAAAAAGAAATAACAAAGAAGGACTTGATATCTTAGGCGCTGCCATCGGCAATTCCAGTTTTGTCGCTGCATCTTTGAGAAAAGGAGTCAAAAAATTAGAAGAACTGCTCGACAACCTGGCGTATCTAGACAACCCACATTGTGCGCTTGGAATTCTTCGAAGCTGTCTTGGTGCCCCAAAGATGGTGTATTCCCTGCGATGTAACACTCCATCTGACGACTCCTCTGTTATTTTGCAGGATTTTGACAACCTTCAGGGAACAATATTTGAGAATATGCTAGGCACCGTTATAAGTGACAACGCTTGAAAGCAGGTTTGCTTACCAATAAGCAAAACTGGCGTTGGTATTAGACAAGCAGTTGTCCAATTGAAAGCGGCTTTTGTTTCATCGGTATCGCAGGCAGACGCTCTAGTAGAACAAATAACCGGTGAGAAAATTACAGACAACCAAAACTACAAAGAAACAGTGGAAGAACTGAAGAATCTAGAAATTAGCCAATATACACAACACAAGATTCAGGAGGCACTTGACGATGCTGCATTTTCTGGCCTTCTTGGTAAACAGATTTCAAATCGAGAGAAAGCGTTCACTAACGTTGCCTCAATCTGGTGCCTGGCTTTCCGCACCTCCAATATTAGTCTGGGCCTTCACCTTCCGCCAAATTAATTCAGAGCCGCATTGAAGTATCGGATTGGTGTTCCGTTATGCATTGAGGAACGAAAATGCCCTTACTGTCAAAACGGCAGACTGGAAAAACTGGGTGATCGCGCTTAAAGCTGTTATTGTCGGGGGGATATGGTATCGCGGCACGATAGAGTGAGGGATAGAATATTTGCTGCTTTCTCGACCGCAAATTCATCACCCGTCTGCGAACAGAAAAATGTGATTCATTCCAGATAATAACTCAACGCCAGGATACATATACTTGCCCAGCTGGTCAGCGGGACAACCATCAGCGCAAGACGTAACCATAACTTCCCCACTGCAGACCAGTCTAATTTCAGATGCGGCGAGGAGGTGTCGTTTTCCTCTGACGAATGCTGAAGATTGGAAATATGAACAATATGCCCAAAAATGTGCCGAAATAGGTATCCAGTTTGTACCACTCGCGTTTAAATCTTTCGGGGGCTTCTAAGATTTGGTGCGAAAAACTTTGGAACGTATAGCTTTGCTTGCCGATAACCGAAACTTTCAACCAGCTGGTTTATCAATTGCCTACAATCATCTCAAGGAGTCTCAGTGGCATTAATGAGAGGTTCAGCCTTAATGCTGATAGTCAGAGATCCCCTGTTACGAAACTCGTTCCTTCGACAGCACCCTCAGCCCCACAATGGTTAATTTACAGTCTTGGCTCACCCAATTTTTTTTGCCCAATTTTGCTGTTGGCGAATTTGTTTGTCACCCAATGAGTGGGTACAATGCTCATTTCTTCCGTTCAACCCAATTGTGTGGGTTGACGACGAAGAAATTTTTAAGACCCGATTGTGAGGGTTTCTGGGAACAAATAAAAGGCAAATACTCAATTGCGTGGGCACCATGGTAATTTATGGGCACAAGGCTGATCGCAAGAAAACTTTCTGAGAATTGACTGAACTTAGAAATGATTTCAACTATGATTTCCCCAACCACATATACCTGAAATTTATGTTTTCCATTCTTAAAAAAAATTTTATATGTAGTTCTTCCCCCCACAAGTGGGGTTGGAACAAAAATTGTAGTAAACAACTGGGAACATATAATCTCTCTATGTTGTTAGATGTTGGTTAGATGTTAGAGGACAGATTGGAGCCGATATAACTCTTCTCGGAAAGGTTTTTATAATGCCTGTTACAGTTTAATTTTTCGCAACCTAAAAAGCAATATAGAGCTTTCCTTTGCAGAGCCCAAAATTTTGTTTTTTTTTTGGCTGAGAGATCTGTCCTCAAGTTTTCAAAAATGTTTATTTACCGAAGCTAAGTGTCAACTATTTAGGTAGTCAGTATATTGGTTTATATCAAATATATATCAAATAGGTTCATTTAAATCTCAATAGGATGATAATTAGACCTAACATGTATCGGAATATTTTTTAAGACTACACAAAATATCCCAAATCACCGATAGGATCAGTAAAAATGTTCCAACTGTTTGTCTCTCTATAAATAATTCGTTTGATTAAAAAATGAGAGAAAGATTGAAAGTGTTTGTGTTCGTCGATTATTAGGTAGATTGAACTTAAAAAAGAAGGATTTGGATGGCTCAAGATGTGTCTAGTTATTTGTCGGAAAGTTGTATTTGAAATCAAAATCTTGCAAGAAACTTGCCAGATTCTTGCAAGATTTCGCATTCAAAAGGTGTTTACGAAAATGTCAGTTAAATTCAGTTTTGCTTATCAAAAATTTAGGTTATAGTCGTTTCATTTGGTTCTCAGTTAGTTTCAGCTACCAAAAATACACACATGAATTTTCCAGAATTCAAAAATTTGCAAGATTCATGTAAGATTCTTGCAAGATTTTGAATCCGAATTAATTTTTATTCGGTTTTGTAGTTTGCTTAATAAACAAAAATTTGCTTCATAGATGTTTTCTAAAAACAATTTTACCTTGATTTTTTTTACATTGATTGACATCTTGTATGATTTCTGCAAGAATCTTGCAACTTTTGAATCTTCTTGCAAGATTCCTGCAAGATTTGAATCCACTCATAATTAGGGTACTGGCGCCTAGCTTGTGGTTCGGAACGAAGTCTTCTGGCACAAAACAATGCAACGTTTGTAAAAACACACTAAATAAAGCTCCACTACAAAAAGCGCCTTAACTTTCTTGAAACGTTCGGGTAGTTTTGCCTCACCTGAAATTACCACAACTTTTGCTGAAAATTATTTTGATTGTAATTGATATCCCTTACATATTGCTTGATTTTAATTTCATCAACTTTTTTGTCTCGTTCACTTACGTTTTTAGTTGTGACAAATATAGTGCAACCTTTTGTGAAATATCTTTTTTTGAAATCCGTTTGAAGATAAATCATCTTATTTCAATTGAATTTGTTTGTTTGTTTGTTCCCATTAAATATAGAAAACGAATCAGATCATTGTCTAGAGAAAACATATCTCCTCTTCCACATGGTAATTTGAGATGTGGTAACACTAAACCTTTTAAAACATTAGTGTTATCTTCTGATGCTGATACTGTTTGTTTCTGATTTAATATTAATTTTTCTGTACCTCTGGTTAGCAAACTTGTTTGTTCAGTTAGAGTTTTTGTTAATAATTCTGATAATTCGGATAAAATATTTCTTCTACGCTACTACAATACTCTTGTTGTTTTAATTTATATTTCATTCTATTTCTGTTTTTTTTCTAGTTTCTTTAAGTCTATTATTATTTCTATTGTACTAATCTGCGGATCAGTTTCACTGATAGACCTGTCACAGCTTATCTTATTTCACATTCAGGAAAAACCATAATATTAAGTCATTTTTCATCACTTATAAAATTTAGGAAATTTTTGATAGTTCTTTTTTATTGAAAGTTTTCTATATCTTTAGAAAGAATACAACCTAAGCCAAATTTTGATGCTATATAACCTATCTGTGAACGGAATTGGTCCGTGCTAAACCCAGAAGCTTCACTAATAGTCAAAAACTAATAATTAAGAAAATATTCAAGAAAAACCTTAAAGTTAATTCAACGTTCTTCACTTATAGCATCTTTGATAATTATTGTTTTATTAATGTACTAAATAACCTATAGTAAAAAAACTAGTTTTTGATTTTTTAAAGAAAAACCACAAAATGTCATTCGTTATGACTTCAATCGTCAATAAATCTTTGTTTATCATTATATTTACAAATGCATTTTTTATAATTCGAAAGAAAAAAACCTAAGCTAAATTTTGATACTACATAGTCAAAATAAAATTTAAGAAATTATTCAAAATAATTGATGGTTTTTTGTCTACTCCTAATACTTCAATGTGTTATATATTACCAGTCTATCCGGATCATAATACAATACTCCTATACCACTGTGAAAAACCATCACTTACTTGCTTCAAGTAAAATAAGCATCTTTCTTTTTAGTTGAATAAAAATTTAGAAAATCCGCAAAAAAGCGTTAAAAAATAGTCGCAACAAGAGTATTCTAGAATGATTCCATTTGAGTGGATCTGCAAACAGAGACACATAATTTAGCTTGGACACAAGATGTGTTGAACTGCTTATTTTAACCAATATTTATGTGTTTTTATTCAATGGAGTTATATGCAAAGTGGTTCGTTGTTTTTGTTTTAACGTTAGGGAAAATATTGTTAAAACTGTGATTTTAGCGTATTTTATTATTGATGAAAAAGTGCAATTTTAGTTTATTTTTAGGGTTTTTATAAAGTTCAAAAATCAGTTAAATAACGTAATTTGAATAGTTGTTTTAGAGAGTAGTGGATAATATGTACTATCCCGACGTCTTCCGTTAGGAAGGGGCTGGATATCACATATTATCCACTAATCTAGATGTCTCATAAAACCATGCTTTGTAAGAATACTTTTCATGGACTCAGGAGTTTACAGGTGTTTTGAATTCAATCAATTATAAAAGTATCGTGTTGTAGCTTTTATCCACAATCATTGAACCGTATTTGTGTACAGATGGTTATAAAAACCGGTATGCAATATTAATTCACTTTAAAGGTATAAACGAGATGTTTCTCATTTGACCACAGAAAAATACTTTTCTTTTCAAATTTTCCAGCTTAATCTGAAAGCAAACAAAGACGTTTATTATACCATAGTCCGTATTTAATCTAAAGTTAAATCAACGAAAAAACGCTCTTAAGCTAATTAAGCGTTGTTAAATTAAGCTTACATTTTGAAGAGCTCAGAATATTTTTATTCATATCCATTACACACGCTCTCGCAGCTAACACCAAATATTTATTGAGTAAAAATTCGAGCTCTTTGAAACCGTTTATATTAGTATTTACTAAACTAAACGAACTTCAAACAATTTTGTGCACAAAATTGAGCTTTATTTTAACTCTAGCATAAATTCAATTATCTTGATTAGATTTTTACGAATTGAAAAAATAGCCAAGGAAGAGAGCCAAATTCTCAGCAAATAATGCAGCAGAGCTTGTCCACTCCACCCGAAGGTCAGCAGAGTTCAACACTGCTTGCTGCCAGGAGACAACATAACCCAAATGCACTCTATCAGGAGCCTGTTTCTTGCCGTGAATCGTGGTGGAGGTGAGCGAGAACCCGAACCTAACTCTAAGGCAAACGCAAATGCAGTACTGAGTCAGAGTCCTATACACGTCACATTTAAACTGAATTTATATGATTCAGAGCTAATTCAGGGATTCATTCTTAATCTTCTTCTGATTTAGAAAATGAATATTTTCTCTGATTTTTGCTCTCATTCAGAGAAATTCAGAAATCATTTCACAGCTGGTTCTGAAATCCATTTGAACCAGTGTTAAAACTTAAAAATTTGCTGATATTGATCTGAATCAGTACTGACTGTTGCTGAACCTTAGGTACGGGAAAAATTACATAATTACAACGAGCTACAAATGTAAATTATGCCAATGGTCATCCTTAAAGGATCTCCTTAAAAGACTATGCATCTTCTGACAAGACGATGCATAAATAATGGAAGATCTTACCACCTATTCTTATGAACTATACTCCTAGAAAAACATCGAATTCGTCGCAAGATGTAAATTTACATATCCCAGGTCGAGGTTTTCGTTTGTGCCCGTTTATGACGCAGAACGTTTTTGAACGCACACAGAGGGTGCGGTGCGTTCAAACATACACAGGCGAGGACTTTTCTTGAACGAGCAATATAACCGCACCAACATATATATCCATTATATAAAAGGAAGCCGAAGAAACAATAAACATCAGAAAATTAACAATCTAATACATCAGAAAAGTTTTCATCGATCTTCGTTTTTCGAAATTTTCCTTCATATCTCATTTTTTGTTTTTTTTCTACGTTTTTCATAATGTATACATGTAACTTGCCTGCAAACGCTATGCAAGAAAAAAAATTGGTGGAATGAAAACAATTTTCCTAAAGATTGGAAATGCTGAAATATCCGATTCATATTTTTTTATATTAAGGTGATAGCAATCAAAATTTAACTAATTTTTCTTGTCGAAAATGACATTATTTTGGTAAACGAACGCTTCCACCAAATTTTGATCTTCTCGAAGACGCGTTCAATAATTCGAACTCTTCGCTGAAGAAAATATCGTTGAGAAAAGATCCTTGAAGAAAGTGTCCTTACAGAAATTAGGTGTCCCAGCTTCAAAATTTCTTAGTTATCCCGAAAAAGTGATATATATCATTTGATTTTTTTGTCAAATCTCTCAGTCTGTTACAAATTTGCTTTTGATGGGTTAGTTTTTTTCGTTTTTCAGCTTTTTTCAGGTGGTTTGTGGATTTGCGAGAATGTTAAAAGTTTAACCTCTTCATGGAAGATCTATTTGCAAGAGTCCTGTGAGATCTTACGAGATAAACTATTGGACTTGACTAAGGATATAACAAAAAAGTAAGTTATCAAAAAAATATACCGTTTTCTCTTAAAAAAAGCTAGCAATCCCTTCATCCACTTTGACTGCCACAACGACTCGTGAACATTCCTCGTTGCCCTGCAGTCATTCAGTACCTCAAAAAAGATCTTTAATTGTACTGATTTCCAACAAATTAGGTTGGGTTTCACTAGTTTCATCTCAATACTCGGGACAAGTGGATTTCAAAAATTTAAAATTTAAAAATTAAAAATTTAAAAAGTTCTTAAAAACTATTAGAATATAAATATTTATAAGCTTTAGCCAGAGATAGACATCGTGCTACCTAAATTGACACCAGTCTCTCCTCATAAATACAAAAAAAAACATGACAAAAGTTTCTCGGTACACGGGCTGACCACAAAGAGTTATTCATTACTGAACCTTCTTCATTATAAACTTGTAAAACCCTAACTAAAACAGCATATTTATATCAAAAAAGTTGATTGAGAAAAAAACAGAACATGTTTTTCAGATGGTACCAAGTAATTCCATAGTAAAATCATTATTATGAAAGTTTCGAAAAAGTTGAAACTTCTTGAAAAATTTTCGAAAAATTTTTACATGCATTTTGTAAGAACATGTTATCAGTTAAAACAACTATATACATACTGCGTACTCCGCTCATACTCTTGATGTTGCTGATACCAAAAACTGATTCAGGACGAAACGAGTGCCTTCGGTGTGCCTTTGGGATGAGTTTCAGTTCTTTTCGGGTGCAACCAGCAATTAAAGTTTTTTGTTTCTATTCACAACGTGAGCACAAGTTATGTTTAATATCCACGCTTGAAGTACGCTCAAACAGTGAGGCACGTTTTTTATAGCACGTTTCACTCAAACAGAGAAGTTGACTTGTTAGAAAATAGGTGGCTCAAAATTTAGGTGTTTAAATTTCTCCAATTACAGATTTCTAGTTAATTTTAAAGGTCGACGCATGAAATATGCCCAAACAGAAATGTAAGTCTTTTTTATCTTTACTAGGCTTCACTCGAGCAGAGAGGTTGACTTGTTACAAAATAAATTACTTAAAGTTCACGTTTTTTTTTCCATTCACACCGTGAGCTCAAGTTGTTTTTAAATGTCCACGTACCAAATCAACTCAAATAGCAAGTTGCTTCTTTACTAACAGAACTCTCTCAAATAGAGAGGTTGACTTGTCAGAAAAAAAGATAATCTAACTAATCAAAATTTAAATTTTTTTAAATTAAGACTTTTAAAAAAATAGATCACTCAAACTTCAGGTTTTTCAATTTCCACTCACACTGTGAGCTCAAGTTGTTTTGAATAGTCTACGCATGAAATATACTCAAAAATGAGTCAAGTTTTTTCTACTGAAATCTCTCTATAACAGAGTTTGACGTTTCAGAAAAAAATAGCTCAAAAATTAAGTTTCTCTAAATTAATTTTTCCACTCACATCCTGATTTCAATTTGTTTTTAAATGTCCACCCATTAAATATACTCAAACGGCGATGTAAGTTTTTTCTAGCATACTTCACCTGAGTAGAGAGATTGACTTACTAGAAAAGAGATAGCTCGAAATTTATTTTTTGGCGTTTCCACTCACATCGTGAGTTCAATTTGTTTGAACATGTCCGCGCATCAAGTACACACAAACAGCGATGTACGTCTGTTCTAGCAGACTTCAACCAAAGAGAAAGGTTGAACTGTTAAAAGAAGATAGCTCAGAGTATAGGTTTTTTGATGTCTTCACTCACATTATTACGAGTTCAGGTTGTTGTTAACTGTCCGGCAAGAGCATTTCTAATGGAGTTCACTCAAACAGCGATGTACGTTTTTTTCTGGTAGACTTCAGTCAAATAGAGATGTTGACTTGTCAGAAATTAGATAACGCAAAGTTTAAGTTTTTCAATGTTTCCATAGACATGATTTCAAATTGTTTTTAAAAGTCATCGCATGAAGTATACTCAAACAGCGAGGTACGTCATTTCTAGCAGAATTTACACAAGTAGAGAGGTTGACTTTTTGGAGAAAAGGTCGCTCGAAGTTCAATTTTTTTTATTATTTCCGATCACACCGTGAGTTGAATTTGTTTATACGTTTCTGAGCATCATGTACACTCACATCATCGAGCTACGCCTTTTCTAGCAGAACTCACTCAAGTGGAAAGGTTGACTTGTTAGAAAACAGACTAATCAAAGTTTATGTTTTTTCGACTCACACCGTGAGCTCGAATTGTTCTTATAAGTCCACGTTTGAAACGTTTTTCATTTATGTGCAATTTCTCAAAAGGGAGTACCTGTTTTGCTAATTAACTCAGCAATGGCATTAGTTGATCTCATTAGGATTTTTGCAATTACATGGGGACGAAGTTCATTGTCGCTCAATTTTTGACCCGAAGATCAACAGAAAAATCGGAAAAAATATCAACCAGCTAAATAACAGGCTTGAGGGGCAATCTGGACCTCATTTTACGACATCAAAACAAACTTGGTGCCTCTGAGAGAGATTTTCTGTTTTAAAGACGAATCCTACGCGGGACACTCCGCTTAAATTGAGCAATTTGCAATCTAGCCGCCTGCTCCGAGGATGGACATAGTCAGACAAAAATGCTGCCAACTACACATAAGGCCAACTAGGTGCCCAATTCAGCAACGGCAATGAACTTTTTGAACTGACATTTTGTGTTTTAGAATTCAACCCAATTCATTTGAAAGATGTGTTCGCAATTTTGCCGTTTTTCGCAATTTTGCCATTATTTGCAATTTTTCCCTCATTTGCAATTTTGCCATTTTTGGCAATTTTTTGTTCTCCTCTCTGCTTTTGGGTTTTGTACGGGATCGATGTATGTGCACTTCCGCAATGTTCTCGTCTTTTCAAATAGTTGTGGTGTGATATAGTATGATACAAACATGCCCGTGGTGTGATGTATTATGGTGTGGGAATGCCTGTTGTCTGATGTGAAATGATTTGAACATGGTTGTGGTGTGATGTAGATTTTTTAGTGTGATTATGTCTGTGGTGTGATTTAGATGGTGCGAATATGACTGTGTTCTGATGTAGTATCATGTGAAAATTCCTTTGGCGTGATTTAGTACGATGTGAACATGCCTGTGGTGTGATCCAGGGTCGAGGTTTTGTCGAAAAATTATGTAAGATTTGCGGTGAATAGTGGTGAAAAAACACATTTTCTCCCGCAAAACGCCAGCATCTTTTAGCGATATGCGGCAAAAGTGGTGAAATTTTGTAAGATTAGCGGTTTTTAGCGGTGAGTTTTTGTAAGATTTGAGGTTTTAGAGGTGAATTTTTGCAAGATTTACGGTTTTTAGCGGTGAACTTGTTTTTTTCACAGCATTCACTGGAAATGTTACAAATATAAACTGCTGTTCCCGGGTTTGAACCCCTCGCCTCCTGAATGCCAACGATTTCCTATTCCACTGCGCCTTCTGTCAATCACTTCTATATTAATTTTTGCGAATTTAAATCAGATTCAATAAACGTCATGGGAAACAATTGCTTTGGAATGATGTAAGATTTGCGATTTTTGTAGTGAAGTTTTTAGCTTAAGCGGTGAAAAAAATTATTTAGCGCTACCAACGGGAGCCAGCGAAAATAAAAATTTCACCGCTAAAAACTGCGATTCTTACGAATTTTCACAGCAAAGAATTTACTGTGAATTTTAGCTATAGATTGACGAATGCTTTGCGGCTTTAGGGGTAAATTTTCTTCTCGCCACTTTCATAGATGAAAATACAATTTTTTTCTAGAGACACTACCTCAAAAATAATAGCAGTTTTAGACTTACCATACACAAGGGATATCTGTTTATGAGTTTGAATTGATTTGGGTAACTCCTTGTTCTGATTAAAATACACAATTTTTGAAAGGTATTATTCGCTTATACGTAACTAAAAACGGATGAATGTCTAACTTTTTTTGAGAAAATTTTTTTGATTATGAATATATTTGTTTTGATCTAATTTGGCGCAGAGACTGCAAGGAAATACCTTTTGTGAATTATATGGGTTGTTTTACTAAAAGGATTCTGTGAAAAGTTAAAAGTCTTCAATCGGTCTGCTGGCTGCTGCAAAAATACTTAGCGGTGAAATTTTTGCACCACTTTCAACGCATTCATCGCTATTCTTATATCATAAAGATATTTGGTAAATTTAGTGGCAAATTTTTGTAAGATTTGCAATTCTAAGCGCTGAATTCTTTTCTTTTCACCGTATTAACCGCATTCAACGATAAAAAACAGCAATTCTCAAATCTTTTCACCGTGTTCACCGCAAATTTACATTTTTAGTGATTTTAAGCGTTGACACCTCGACCCGGGATGTAGTATGATGTGAATATGCCTGCGGTGTGATATAGTATGGTTTGAAAATGCCTGCCAAGCTTCTGGATTTGCAATAGTTCAGTACTGAATATGCTCTAGGTGGTAATCATTGGTAAACTATTAAAAGTGGACAAATCGGTTACAAACTTGACAATCAATCGTTCAAAGAGAATAGATTTTCAGAAAGATTGCATTAAATGTAGGAGTGAGTTGAAGGCAACGCCTGTACCAGGATCCTATACACAGAGGGGGCTGACAGACGACCTTGAAAGGAGACTATGCAACTCATCCTTTAGAAGTTCAGGCAGGACCAGGGCACCTCACTCTTGGCTACCACTAAAAGGTACATAATTACCCGGCTCTTTCTCATTAACGAACAAAAGCCTGCGCCAAAGCTGGCATATCATCTCAGTGAATCCCATCAATTGATCATAGAAATTTCTGATCTTTTCCACTTGTGCCTCAACCCCCCCCCCCCACCCCAGCTTAGTGGGGTGCATATTATATGCACCACCCCCAGCCCCGACTCACGTGTCATATCTTTAATAATGATTTACGACTGCAGCAGACGAAAGTACGGAATATGTATGCTCCACCAATCAGAGACAGAGAAAACTCTATTCTCTTTTATACAGCGCCAACACGCCTGACTTTAGTCAGTCTATTAGATAGTTGCACTATGTCTATACCATTAACTCCGGTGCTGTATTATATTATCACCGTAATAATTCAAGTTTATCTTGAGCGTGTTACAGAGTCGGTTAATCAGAGAGAACTAGGTAAGCATACTTCGCGCGCAGAAATAAGTAGACCTAACTCTTTATACTTTTAGGCTATAAAAGGAGTCCACATCGGGTCTGCCTCTTAATTGGTGCGACCAGTGAGTTAACAAACTCTAACAGTAAAAACAAAACAAGATACAACCTAACTCTCGTATAGAGAACTTCAGAGTTTATAAACTTGACTTAGTCGCAGCAGACACGATCCTAAAAAAATTGTTCAACAGTAACGACAAAAATAAAATTTCTGTAAAACCACAAAATCACTGCAGTGAATTTCAATAAATTTTAATGAAAATGAACCCTAAAGTGAACTTATAAAATAGACTGTATATGATCTGCTTACGTTTCTTTTGTTTTTTTTATGAATTGATCTCGGTTTGGAACATTCCCAATGGGGCGATTTTAGAGACGAGATCATGAATGCCATTGAGATATCACATCGTCATTGACCAAATATCTCCTGATCGCCGACTCTCAAATACGACACTTGGACGCTGGCAATTTGAATATCCTCTCCCTGCCGGAGTGCGTCACGTATATATCTTTGTCCCTCCAGACTGTCTGACCGCAACGACCTCTACAACGCAACAACCCTTATAATGACACCTCAGCACGTGAATTTACGAACAACCTCATCGAGTTCGCAAACTTTCTTAGAGCACGAGCCAAAAACGTTTTTGTCCTTTTTGTACCAGAAAAGCAGGAAAGCAAATTTTGATTTAAAAAAGGTGAACAACATCATCCAAGACAAGGCAGCTGATAAAGTTCTATACCTGGTTCCGGAAACTAGTGAATAGATACTTACCTTATAGTTACACAACAATCGTCAAAGCTTCACGGAAAAAATTCGAGAGTTTACGTGTCTCAATGAAATTACCAACTTGCACGTCTGTATTATTGAATGTTACCTATAATCCGAATAAACAAATTTTTTTTAAAACAAGTAAATTGAAAATATAACCCAGGGGTTAAATATTACAAGTTTAAAATTATATAAACAAAATCAGTACAATGTTAAAAATAAAAAATTAGTGGTTCCGTTTTCTAAAGGTAAAAATAACTTTTGAAGCAACCAACGTTCCTTTCCAACGGTACAAGTTTGAATTGTTGGAGCAGATGCTGTATTAACATGCGTTTAAACTTTGATTTTGATCTGATAGTCCGGACATCACGCGTTAGTTTATTCCATTTTTGGATGCTTCTTTTTTGTATTGATCGACTGCTCGACCTTAAGAGAATTAGCTGTTCAATTCTTTTGTTTCTTCTTACTAAGACATTACCACTTAGACAAAAACTCACAGTGCCGTGTGTTTTCAATAATGAAATATCATTCCTAAGTTTTGAAACACTCATCTGGCTTATTAAAAGTTCTGCAGGCAAAATGTCAGATTTTACTAAGAGATCTGTAGATCTCTCAAACTTTTTTCTCATGTAGCAAACTTTAATACCCCAATTGATTTGTCGATTAATTCGCTGCATTGCAGAGAAATTCAAGTTCTAAAAAATAGAGCACTGAATGTTAAATGAGAAAGGACTAGGGATTTGAATAGCATCAATCGTGCTTCCAGAGGTAACTGATAACGTAAAAGGTATATGGATCTAATCGCTGTGGCCATATTTGATAGGACTTTGTTGAGTTGTACATGAAAATTTAGTTTAGAATCAATTATTATACCCAAGTATCTGCAGTGACTTTGTGGTTTAATTTCTTGTCCCCGAAAAACTATTGGATCAAAATTTTCATGTTCCTTCGAGACGCAAAGAAGTTCAGTTTTACCGGTATTCAAGGTTAATTTCTTTTGCTTTAGATAATTATCTCTTTTCTCCAGTATTTCAGAAACACATTTTTCCAGTTCGCTGACATTGTTTCTGCTAAAATGGAAACTTGTGTCATCAGCAAATTGAATTATGCCGAAGTTTCCTTGTACCTTTTCTCGAAAATCATTAATATAGAGAAAAAAAACTAATGGCCCTAAAACCGTTCCCTGTGGAACACCATGATTTGTTTCCAATCATTCTGAGTAAACATCATTTATCTTAACACACTGCTGTCTGTTTTTAAGAAAAGAAGCAAATAATTCAACTGCACTCTCTGAAAAACCGTAAGCTTCAATTTTTTTGAGAAAAATTTCGTGCGATATTGAATTAAATGCTTTAGCTAGATCAATAAAAACAGCAACTGAAATTTTTGAGTTATCATAGTTTTCTTGTAATGCTTCGATTAAGTGTAAAACAGCATCTGTAGAAGACTTATGTTTTTGAAATCCAAACTGTGTAACGTTCAAAATTTTTTCTTTTTGCATAAATTTGTTAACCTGATTGAGAAGTATACGCTCAAAGAGTTTTGCAAACATTGGAGTAATTCAGATAGGCCTATAGTTCTCGCAAATTTTTACGTCCCCTTTTTTGTAGACCGGACTAATGAAAGCAAGTTTTAAATTTTCCGGGAAAACATTTTGACTAATGCATGTGTTAAAAACAAATTGCAAATGGGTTCCGATTGGAAGCTTTGCTGCCTTGATTGCCCAAGCATTAAAAACTCCTGGACCCGGAGATTTATTGTTGTCCAGTGAATCGATGGCATCATATAGTTCCTTTAGTGTAACTGTTCTGAAGCAAAAATTTTCCCTAACTTCTATGCGAGAAATATTTTGAGCGCTCACATATTGTCCATTGTATAAGCCTAGTTTTTGAAAACTTCTATTGAGACAATTTGCAATATCAAGTTCATTTTCTACTTCTGTTTCACCGTCGACTAGTTTGTCTATAACGAGACACTCCCTTTCTTTGCCAATTCTTTTTTTGATGAAACTCCATTGTTCTTTACTTGTTGGTAGTTCTTTGGAAAATTGTTTGCAAAATTCGTTTTGGGCTGTTTTTAAACGCCTATTAACTAAATTTCTCTGATATTTGAAAATGGTATGCGCTTGCTCCGATGGGTTATTTTTCCAGATATTAAATAGTCTATGTTTTTTGGCGATTTCTTCTCTCAACTCTTTTGTCAGCCACGGTTTTTCAGCAATTTTTCTTTCTGGTTGAAAGCTTTTTATAAGTGGGGCGTGGAACTCTAGAGTAGTACTGAAAACGTTTATGAAAGCATTGTACATGCTATTTCCATCTTCACATTGATATAAGTTACTCCAGTCCTGATTTGAAAGATCAAGACTAAATTTATTTGCATCGAAATTTCTTTTATTTCTACTGATAAAACTTTGCTTCCTGTATTTAGGTTCAACAGGAAAATTGGTAGTGTATAAAACAATCAAGTGATCCATTTCAACTGATGGCGAAAAAATCTGAACATCTTGAATTTGGTTTTTGCTGGAAAACCCATGATCGATTAGTGTTACGCCTTGGCTGGTGGCTCGTGTTGGTTTTTCTGTGTTTGACAAGGTAAGGCCGGAATTACTCGCAAATTCATCCAATAAAATGGATTCCCTTTTGTTGAAATAATTGAGATTATAATCGCCAAAAAGCAAAACTTCGTCAGTGATTGAGTACACCGAGGAAGTCTCTGATGTTAATTCGTCAATGAAATAGTTTCCCAAGTTTTTATTTGGACAATACGAAGCATTAATTAGGATTTTGTTAACCGATAGCCCAGATATTTCTACCCATAAGGACTCAAAAAAGCTTTCAATGAGTACATTTAGATCATTTCGCTGTTTTGAAGATATTTACCTAGGAACCCAGATGGCAACACCCCCACCCTTGTTTACTCCTGTCTTTGATGACCTCGATTTTGAATAAAATTTGTGTTTCGGACTCAAAAAATTCTCTGGATAAATGTCTGTTTCATTCAACCAAGTTTCAGTTAGGACCACTATTGTGTTTTGAGTCAAATTTTTCAAAAAGTCAGTGAAAAAGTCATATTTGTTTTTTAAACTGCGTGCATTGAAAAGACAAATGTTTAGATTTTTTCAATCTTTTGTAACTATTTCTATCAGCATGTCCGATTCACGAATGTGAGAAAAAGGACCCGGATTTAGATGAATATCACCGCTTAGGAGCAAACGTATGAAGTGTAAAAAAAATATTTTTTAAATACTCAAAAATCGAAAAAAGCGGAACCTAATTTTCACATTATAATAATCATGATTTTGGTTGTGTGACATAACCGAATATATAAAGTTTTCATTTGAAGTGCTAAGTAAAAAAGCAAAAACTGTTAGTTTGGAAATGCTCATTTTTGCTGACAAAAAAACATTAAGTCACACAACCAAGGGATTGATTAAAAACGCTGAATTTGTCGCAGTGCAATGTTGTTTTGTGACACAGTAATATTATGCTGTTGATAATAGTTCCGAATACTCTTGACAATTTTTTGTACTCCAGCCAAATTTCAGTGAACACCATCATTAGATATTTCAGATGTTGTAATGTTGCATTTCAAAACCTCTACTTTTGTCCATTTAAACGTTCCATTTAACTCCAAAGCAATATTTCCCAGTTGCTTATTGAACTTTTCAATTTCAATATTATTCGATTCGCGCCCATAAAGGCCATTTTTAACTTGTGGAATTTCAGAAAGTAGAACTCTGTGAGGTTTCAACTTTTTGATTGCTTTTTTAACAGTTTCACATAATTGAGATGCTGCGGCCACCCCCGAAACAGCCTTATCTATACTATTATGACCCGCATGAAAAATGAGTGATTGGCATTTCGCTCCTGACGAATACTGTTCGACTGTTTGTCCCAAATCAATAATTGTTGCAGAGGGATAAAAATGAATCCCAGTATCATAAGAAATATAAGATTGTCGTATTTTTTTGTATGTACGGTCTGAAATTATAAGATGGTTAGTGTTTCTGTTAAAAAATTTTGGAAAAAATTTTGGTTCCGACGGCTCCAAAAAATTTGTTGAATTTTAATATTGTGACCCATTAAGTTTTCCAATAGCGAACTGTTCTGATCCCGTAAATATCCGACTTCCGATTGGAATTGATCAATCATTCGACACTGGTACGCGTTTGCATTATATTTCAATTCTATCTGCTGCTTTTGTTTGTCAATAACATTGTTTTGTTCTGAGATCGTTTGAGCTTGTTTGTCGATTAATTGTTTCTGTTCTTGTACGATTTCGTTTTTTTGCTTTAACTGTTTTCGCATGTCCTCGATGGTGTTTGTAAGTCTTGAAAGTTCATTACTCAATTCAGTTTTAGTCTGCTGAGGCACTTTTAAGCAAAACTTTGTTTGAATTTCGATTCACGCAGCAAATTGCATTTACCAACTGTTCTGCTCTTTGACTTTTGCTCCTTGCAATGTTTTTTAACAACTAGCAAACAGTATTGTTAATGCAATTACGAAAAACGGAAATATAATACTTTTGGGTGATTATAACATTAACTACTTAGATAAGTTGGAAACATCTAAGCTCGAACCAGTAAAACTTCCGTATGATTGCATGTCAACAACAAAAATTCCTACTCCTTTAAAGCGGGCGAACAATACCGAAAGCCTTATTGATCTGATCATCACACATTCACATATTCCATTATCACTGACTGCTCAAACATTCCATCACACATTCCATTATCATACATTCCATTATCACCGACTGCTCACTTACAAACGACACTGGAAATTGTGATAGCTTTGAAAAAGTGATCACTTTGCTATTTTAAGTATGTTAGGGCTTCGTGTAGAAACTAAAAAGATGCCAGTTCAGAAATCATTTTACGATAAAACGAATTATAATGTATCTGATCTTAAACACTGCCTAGAACAACAACACTGGCATAAAATATACGTTCAGAGCAGCTTGGATTCCAAACAACAACTTTTTAACTCAAAATTTTACGACACCACAGTCACAAGACGCACCACTTAATATGTTTCATTAGAAATGACATAAAACTTTCACGTTAACCGACAGCTGGTTAAATAAAAAATCAAGACAAATGACCGTCGATAAAGATAGATTTTTGAATGATAAAGACTATGAAAAGTTCTTCGATCTAACAACCAAACTCAGTAATTTTATTGATTACAATTTCAATAATGCAATTAATGCAATTACGAAAAACGGAAAGATAATACTTTTGGGTGATTATAACATTAACTACTTAGATAAGTTGGAAAGATCTAAGCTCGAACCAGTAAAACTTCCGTATGATTGCATGTCAACAACAAAAATTCCTAATCCTTTAAAGCGGGCGAACAATACGGAAAGCCTTATTGATCTGATCATCACACATTCACTTATTCCATTATCACTGACTGCTCACACATTCCATCACACATTCCATTATCATACATTCCATTATCATACATTCCATTATCACCGACTGCTCACTTACAAACGACACTGTTAATTGTGATAGCTTTGAAAACTGTGATCACTTTGCTATTTTAAGTATCTTAGGGCTTCGTGTAGAAACTAAAAAGATGCCAGTTCAGAAATCATTTTACGATAAAAACGAATTATAATGTATTTGATCTTAAACAGTGCCTAGAATAACAACAGTGGCATAAAATATACATTCAGAGCAGCTTGGATTCCAAAAAAACAACTTTTTTATTCAAAATTTTACAACAGCACAGTCACAAGACGCACCACTTAATATGTTTCATTAGAAATGACATAAAACTTTCACGTTAACCGACAGCTGGTTAAGTAGAAAATCAAGACAAATGACCGTCGATCAAAATAGATTTTTGAATGATAAAGACTATGAAAATTTCTTCGATCTAACAACAAACTCAGTAAATTTATTGATTACAATTTCAATAGATTTCAAAGAAATCTCATTGAAGCAGCAGAAAATGACAGGAAAAAAAGAATGCAGATAAATAGGATAAGAAACTCCGAAAAAGTAAAAACCAGAGTTTTTAGTATTAGAAATGTTTTTGGTGATTACGTAACGCACACAAAAAACGCTAACCTACTAAATTATCGTTTCTCTACATTTGGAAAGTTCCACTTTCCCCAATTGCCATTACAGATGTCAACGTGTGTAATTTAAAATAAAGAACTTTATAATTCAATTTGCAACGGGAAAAAACTGTAATTATGCAATTAAAGCACAGGGAAGAAATAAAACAATCTGACCATCACACCTTTCAGCATGGGCTATTAAAGACTCAATTTCTGTAATTGTGACTCATCTAATTTTTCTTGTGAACTTTTGCATCAAAACATCTTGCTTTCCCAATAAAATTAAACAAGCACATGTTGTTCCACTGTACAAGAAATATGAACCTCAAGAGCCCAATAACTATCGCCCAAACTCCATTACCGCGTGCCTATCTAAGGTTATTGAAGCCATCTTGAAGCATCGAGTTTGCCAGTACACTCACAACAACAAATTACGAAGTAAAAATCAATATGGTTTTAGGAAAAAATACTCAACAGCCGATTCCCTATTATTCTGCACAGAATTAATCAAAAAGAAAACTGACATTAGCAATTTTGTCAGAGCCGCTTTCCTTGATGTTTCAAAAACTTTTGATTCAATCAATTACGAAATTTTGAATATCAAGTTGGACAACTTATGTATTCATGAAAGCTCAAAAAATCTATTCCGAAGATTCCTTACAAACTGTCGCCAATCTGTAATCCTACAAGACTGCATATCAGACGAAACAACGCCTCTTAGAGGCGTACCACAAGAAACAGTACTGGGCCCACTTTTATTCAATCTGTTTACTACATATATGGCAACACGAGTTGACAAAGAACCTGAACTTATACAAAATGCTGAAGATACCGTTTTTTTTCAACTTTCGGTACATCCATTGACAAAATTAATTTAGATTAAAGTGCCAACAAACTAATTCATTATTTTCATGAACACCAACTCACAGTAAACGCCTCAAAGACTGAATTCAAGATATTAGGTAAGAGCACACGGAAACACTTTAATGAACAGATCATTATAAATTCAATTCCAATAGATGAGGAACCAGAAGTTAGATTTTTATGGGTAAATATAGACAGCAGCTTATCATTTCAAGGGGAAGTTAACCAAATCCTACGAAAAATGTACCAAGGAATAAAAACAAATTACGCTATTAGAGAATCTATCCCACAGAAACTTTTGCAACTCGTTTTAATTGCACTGGTATTAAGTCATTTGCAACACTCAGCAGTTGTTTCTCGAGCAAATGAGCAGAATCTAATAGTAGTCTTGGAAAAACAGCTAAACTCGGCATTAAGGGCAACATAATTCGGACAAAATTTGAATCTGTGAATCTGTTCAAGATTTTAAACGCACTCGGATCCCACTCACCGTTAAACTATTACGACCTGCTTTTAAACCACCAACTGAATATCCCTTAGTCCCCTGGAGTTTTGATGAGCGTAACGGGACAAAATATTGTCCTGGAACCTGAAACTTGTTTCAAGCAAAATGCAGAATTCATTTGTGAGATTGGCAATACTAGATTGGAATGAACTACCCAGTGAAATTAAAATCAAACAATACAAAAAAAATTCTCCAAGCTGCTTAGAA
>NC_134478.1:28146403-28163903 GCF_964194025.1 Convolutriloba macropyga | reverse complement strand
GAAACAACCGCAGTAGAACCTCCTCTACCCTTTTATAAACAATTAACATCAATGAGTATAAACGAAGAACCTCAAATAGAACAAAGCATCAGCAGTGGTTCAGTACCAACAACAATAAGACCTTTCGATGGTACAGACCCAGCATATACTGTTGAAGAATACTTAAACAGTATAGTTGCAGCTATGATATTTAGCAGTGGAATAGAACCAGTAAACAAACCTGGACATCATCAATGGAAAGTAAAAAGAGCAGCTTTAATACTACATACCCTACAAGGACCCGCGCAAAAATGGTATTCAACACTTCCAAGTGAAACAAAATTAGATTGGGAAACATTTTGCAAAGAATTTTCAGATATGTTTGATTCTGAAAAGTCAAAACAACAAGCAAAAATAATATTACAACAACTACAAAAGCATACAAACGAATCATTAAGATCATTAGCTTTGAGAATAGAAACTCTCGTAAAAACTGCATATTCATTGTACACAGAAGATTACAGAAATAGCGTAATGAACCAAACATTTATTAGATGTTTAGATAACGAACTAAAAACAGCAGCATTAAAAAAGCATGCAAATCAAATCATAAACAAACGCCAAGAGAACCGGAAATGCCATTCAAAGCATTGGTAGAAAAAATAGACCAGATGGATCTAACAAGAACTATAACAAATAATCACAAACAACTATATGAAGTTAATCAGAGTACAAATAATATCAATGACAATCTAAAACAAATGAATATAGCCTGTAACAATATCAACAAACTTAACCAAAACGATCTAGAACAATTTGAAGGAACAATATGTAACGTCCTTACCGGAATTAATAATACATATGACAAAAAGAATTTTAAAGGTAGACCAAAATTTGCATTGTTTTGTAGCTATTGCAGCTCACACGGACATACTAAAGGTAGATGCTTCAAAAGACCACGTTGAGAAAGCATAGCACGACCAAAAGAAAGATCATTCTATGGTCATATGAGAAATAATCAAAATTTACCAAACAGAAAGATTGATTCAAATAACATTAACGGAAGACAATTACCACCAACGTCACCAATATATAACAATTCACGAAGTCGAACACCATACAGATCACAATCACGAAACAATTATAATAACAACGCAAATCCTAGAGATAATAGGAATTATCAAGGATATCGGAAATCACATAATTCCAATAACAGAAGTACAAGTTATAATAGAAACAATTACAGTAGAAGCAGAGGAAACAGCTACAATAGAAATAACAATCATAACAGATACAATAGTAGATCAAGTTCAAGATATACAGATAGAAACAACTCCAGAAAACAATCACCATTTAACAGAAATAATATTTACAATAACAATAACAGACAAAGATATAACAGCAGAGATTCAAACAGAAACGACAGATTTAGACAACGTTCAAGTAGTAACAATAGAAATTACTCAAACAACAATGACCGAGACGACAGGAGAAATTCATCACAAAGAGAACAAAATCAAAGAAATTACTCTACAGAACGACGAAATGAAGGAAATAAATATAACACTAATACTAATAACAAAAACAGAATAAATAACATTAAGTCAGAAAAACAAAACGATGACCCACCAGGAATCGACGAATACGAGTACACATCAGAGTCATCAGACGAAGATCAAGAGATATTAGATAAATTCTATAACGCAAACGAAGATACATGCAATACATTAATAAATACATTAGAAAGTAATCCAACATGGATATTACCGATGTATCAATGTAATAAATTTGAACAAGATTTCACTAAACAAAAACCAATTTTAGAAATTGATTTTCTATTGGATTCAAGAGCAACATTAAATTTACTCAATGAAGATACTTGGAATGAGATAAAATATAATAACCCAGAAATACAAATGGAAAAAGCAAACAAAACATTAACTGCAGCGAACAACACTACAATAGAAACATACGGAACAGTCAAATTACCTCTAACACCAGATAGAATCTCGAACAACAGAAACAAACACCAAAACAATTTTTACATTCATTTTTATGTAACTCAATGCAATCATAACATCCTAGGCACCCCTTTCTTTAAAGAATATATTGAAACGATAAATATAAACACAAATAGACTAACCTTAAATACAAATACAATCCTAGATAACGATATTATATTCTATATGAATAGTACAAAAGGTTTCCCGTATTACTCTCAATTATACCCAATATTTAACAGAGAAACAATTTGTATCGAACAGAACCAAAATAAATGCATAACATTTCCAATACCTATATTTAAACAAATGAAAAAATCAAATGAAAAAACAATTCATAAATCACATTTCTATTTTGAACCGATAAACAAATATCACAATATATCTTTTACAGATATAAAAGACTTCACAGCAGATGAAGAGTACTTCATAGACATTTTACTAGTTAACAAAAACAGACATAGAATAACCATAAATACAGGGTTAATTGGTTTCATGAATAGAAATATTACATTTAAAAAACAAGATAACGAAATATATCAAACAAATTCAATTGACTTATTCACAGCATTGTATCATCTAACATACGAAAGCGAATACGATATTAATGTAATACTAAACAAACAAGAAAACGAAACAATCGAACTAGTAGCAACATTCGAAAGAAAACCAAACTTTAAATGCAAATTTAATATTAACAAATATTCAGAACAAGAAAAAGAATTTATACAAATGTTTGATTTTCAACATTCACACTTAACACAAGAAGAGTTCGAAAAAGTAGTAACAATCATATTACAATACAAACAAGTATATGCAACAACAAAATTTGACGTCGGAAAAACAAAAGTAAAATTGAACCTACCTATGAAAAAAGATGCAATTTTCAAAAAACAACGAATAAGCAAAGTACCAATACACCTTCGAGAACGAATACAAAAACTATTAGATATATTAAAAAAATACCACATCATCTCACCTGTTAACAAAGAACAACTATCAACAGGGAACACATTCACAAATCCCGTAATAATATTACGAAAAGGCGAATCTCTAAAAATCGTGCTAGATGCAAGATACTTGAACAGCATGATAGATGAATCCAAATGTAACTGGCCAATCGAACCAGTTGATGTAGCCCTAACAAGGATTAATGGAACAATATTCACAACAGCAGATCTAAATAGCGCATATAACCAAATACCGCTAGACGAAGAATCAATGCGATAAACACATTTTACAATCGGAAATGAACAATACTGTTTTAAACGCTTATTTTACGGAATATCAATCGGACCAGCAGCATTTGCATCAATACTAATACATTTTCTATATCCCTTAATTAGAAAAGGAACAGTCATTACATACGTAGATGACATATTTATCCAAACAAATTCATATGAACAAATGTTCGAGACATTGATAGAATATCACAAAATACTACTTAATGAAAACCTCAAAGCAGCACCCGACAAAACATATTTTATGTTAAAGAAAGTAAAATTCTTAGGACATATAATTGAAGATAAAAAAGTGAAACCACTTACATCACGGATTGATGGATTCCAAAAACTGGAACCACCAACGAGTATGAAAGCTTTACAGCGATACTTGGGAACAATAAATTTCCTAGCGAAATACGTATATGGTATGCAACCAATACTACAACCATTATATAATCTCTTACACAAAGAGAACGACTTTAAATGGACAAAAGAACATCAAACAATTTTTGAACAAATGAAAAGAACAATAACACATAAACTCGAATTAACAATGCCAGACACTAAAAAACCATTTTACATCTTAACAGATGCATCCAACACAGGCATTGGAGCAGCATTATTACAACAGCGTCCAATTGAAAAGAAAATGAGATTAATATCAGCCAACTCTAGACTTTTCACTCCAATTGAAATGCGACTATCTACATTAATTAGAGAATGCTCAGCGATCATATTCGCCCTAAAGGAATATGAATTCCTACTAACAAGTTCAAATCATCCAATTATTCTATTTACAGACCACAAACCAATAATCTATCTATTTACACAAAAGAATAAACCGAATCACAGAGTTTACAGATTTCATCTTATACTAATGAAATTTCCAAATTTACACATTATTTGGACAGAAGGGAAAAACCTAGCCCTACCCGATCTTCTTAGTAGAACAATAGATGAAGAACATTTTACTAAAACACGAGACATTACAGTAGAAATACCGGAAAACACAAAATTCTTTTTTGCAAAAACACCATTTGCAAATAACCTAGAATGCAAATACAGCATATGTAATAACACAGATGAAGACAATAAAGAAAAAACACACTACCCAGTTTTAGCTAACATACATAATAACTATTTCGAAATCAACATTGATAAGAACGAATATCACCCAATATCATACGAGAAGTATAACACAGAGACAAAAACAAACTTAATACCGAAATACAAACCAAAAACAAAAAATTGGCAATCACCAATTGTAGAAAAAGACGACTTGATAATTGAGAAAAACCAAAAAGGACCATACACTGTTCACCATGACTATGACTATCTTAGACTAATTAATAATGTTAAACAAGAAAATAATTACGATAACGCAAAAATAACAGACGTTTTCTATGATGAAAAAACGAAAATCACAGAAAATCTCATTAGAGAAACACAAATCATAGATCCAGTACTTCACAAAGTAAAATTGTGGAAAAAATATAACAATAAACCACATTCAGTAACAATGGACATACGTGGAAACAAAGGACTCTTTGCATATTATAGAAAGTTTAAATCAATAGTAATTGACGAAAAAACTGGCATAATTAAAATCATCATTAGAATTCACAAAAGCACAATCCAAAGAATATGCTTACCGTTAACATTACTACTATGTGTTTTCTAGGAAAATCATTGCACAGACACAGTTGGCCATACAGGACTTGAAAAAACAAATGAAACATAATGGAGAAATGTTATTTTCCAAACTTAACAACCTGGATAAAAATCCTAATAGAAGATTGCATACAATGCCAAACAAACAAAGTATTTGCAAACACAAAAACAAAAAGTAAAAAAGAACAATTAGCACCGACAAAATCGTATTTTAATGAAATGATAATGATAGATACAAAAGGACCCATCCACCCATCATCAGAAGGAAATAATTTTATCTTTGTAATAGTAGATGCATTTTCACATTATGTAACAATTATTTGTGCACCCAAAAATAATGCACATTATGCATTTACAGCATTTTTTGAACATTGGTTTATGAAATTTGGACTACCAGAAGAAATTCGTTCCGATAACGGATCAGAATACATTAACACAGAATTAACACATTTATGTAATTACTTTGAAATCAAATTTAAACCGAGTACAACATATGCACCTTGGACAAACGGATTAGTAGAAGGAACAAACAGAATAATCGGACAATTTATCAGAACATTATTAGACGAGAAATATCGCAATTGGTCAAGGAAAGCAATGTTATATCCATACGCATACAACACTCAATACCAAACACGATTAGGTATGTCACCATACGAAGTCGTTTTCAACCAAAAGCCAAGAAAACCAACAAAAATAAAACTTGGAACAACAACAAACGAAATGGGAAATTGCAACCCAACGGAAAAAAGTGCATGTAACACACAACCAGCACATACTCATATGGAAAAACAATTCAGCCATCCAAAGATAGCAAAGTTGCAAAAAGGAACATTTGCTAAATGGTTCCTTGATAAAGAAAAACACTATAATGATACATATCGTACAATTACAAAAATACTTCAAAACCTCAAAAAGTTAACAGATGAGATGAATCTACGATTTCGCACAGCAAAACCACTTGAGAAAAATACTTTTGTATTAGTAACAAATCATCAACAAATTGACGGCGTATCTAATAAATTACTACCACTAAAAACAGGACCATATCTTATTATCGATAAACCTACAGAAACAACATACATACTAAAAAATAACAATAAAGAATATATAACAATACACAGAAATCATATAGTACCGTACTATCCGAAAGAAAAACATATTAAACTAGAATTACAAAACTATTTACTAACGAACGAAATTCCAATTTTAAAACAACCTACTGTACAAACATCACACAAGAAACATATAGCACAAGATGACATTCAACAAACTCATAGTTACAATCTCCGTAAGAAGAAAATACTATTAACACACTAACGAAAAGAGCAATAATACATAATATTAATAATAATAATAATAATAATAATAATAATAATAATAATAATAATAATAATAATAAAAATAATCAATTTAACACTAAAAATAACAGCCCGTGCCAAATAAATAACCCATATTAATACAACGCTATTCAGTGTATTTGTAACAACCAACATTAACGAATTCACACATACGTACCTTAAAATATCCATAAAATAACTCACTATGGATTGAAGTCTCAACTTTTATAATCTCGCTCTAATACTATCATCACTAACACATATCATATTACACACATACTCGAAAATTTCTAACATTATAAAATATTCATTTCATTTGACCGACTATACTAAACGTCATTTCATGATAATCCGTGCATACAGCTATCATTAGTAAAACTACCAAACAGATCCCGTAACCGTTTAAAGCTCTAATACTACCTAATATAATCAATTTTCAGAAATCATCTTCATAGAGTTTTCGAAATATCATCTATGAACTGCTAAAAATCTGTCACATTACAACAATAAATCTATCTCTATGTACATTCCTATGTATATTCCTATGTACATTCACTATTTTTACGGGCACACATACCTAACCCGAACCTTGTGTGCAGAGCCAAAAATATTAGAAAAGAAACGATAAATATATCTAAATTAATACAGAACATACTATAAACATAAATACACATGAATGAAACTAAAAATAAATAGTACTAAAAGGTGCTATTATTCAACTAACCACTAACCAACTAAAACACATTAAATCATATCCCGAGATACATCATCATAATTTTCGGACAAGTTATAAATTCTGATATTAACATTCCATAAATATCTTTGGGAACAACCATTACCAAATACTTTAACATCTTTTAGTGGATACTTCATCTAAATCACCAAAATATAAAAACACAAAGGAGATTTAACTGTTTAGTAACACTGGAAGTTTAAACACACGTTATACATACATCCTCTGATAAACCATCAGTTGGCAAACGCCCACCCAGATTGACGAACTTCCCAACCAGCACTAATTGACACACAGCCACCATTGTCATCGATAACCATTGTCATCGATAAAAAACAAATAACAAAGATTCAAACAACAAATAACAAATAAAACATATCCATACAGGATATTCTAACACAAATAGGTTTTGATAGTAGCCCTTGAAACCTCAACTATGATTGTCACAAAGGGTAATTTCTCATATAAACAAAAATTCAAAAACACAAAATTCAAAACACAAAAGGTATATTTTATCTGATGTTCACAAGCTTAGAACTGGAATAGACGTTTCGAGATAATTGATATTAACAATAAACAATAAACAATAAATAAATATTCAAATAACAAGTAATCAAAGAACAAATAGGCAAATCCTTTCCTGGATAGGCTATCCACAGGATCGAGGATCTATCCACCTCACGGCATGGAATAGATATTTTGGAGTTGTCAATATTCACGAACATTAATAAATATAAAAAAGGAAAGTTTAGAAATAACAAACAACAACGATAGGAAAGAGTAAAAAATAACAACAAATAATCAATAACAAGATAAATAATAAATACTAGTAACAGAAACGGAAGCTAAAATTAACGAGTACGAACTAATAAAAAGAAACACATCTAAAAATAGAGTAACGTATCGAATAGACGAATATGTTCACCTGAACAAAAGAATAACTTCTGTTCAGAGTGTAATGAGAATAACAGAATGTAATGTAATAACAATCTCCGTAATAACAATCCCCGTAATAACACGCAATAAAAGCCCATCCAGTAATCTCCAACATCAGGATCTAAAATACACATTTACTGTCATACACGTTATCTTCGAATACATATATCCACATAGATGGATAATACACCCATTCACAACCTTAACATACACGTCCTACATCCATAATTATACATTCGGCTATCAGACATTCGGCCAAATAGAACTTGAACTAAAATATAAACATTCGGCTAAATAGACCCTCGATAATATGAATGGTCAATCCGCAGTGCACCTTTTTGCACAGAACAGAACAATATACGTCATACCAATTACGGACGTCATACATCTCATTAGTGAAAATACGGACGTTATTGAGAAGCGGACGTTAACAACTAACGTCATACAACTAACGTCATACACATCATTAGTCCTCCTAATTAGAGATAACTCAAACTATAACTCATTAGTGATAATCACTAAAACCCAACAAAGACATCATAAATAACAGACATCATTAACGGGAGAAAATTCACAAACTGACAACATCCATAAGAAGATGACAGGGATGTTAAACAATTCACTGAGACACACTGTCTCTTTGCAGACGCAATTAGTAACCAAAAAGTAAAACGTCAAACCAATTAACATTTACCAACACCATAAACAGATGGCGATTAACAAGACTGATCGTACCAAGATCATTAGTAGTTGAAAGAACATTTCAATTACGTCGAAGCTTCTCAAACAAAGCCTTTTGTACCATTGGTACCAACTACCAATTTATAATGCAAAGTTGCAAAATTGCAGAAAAATTGCAACAACGTATCCAATTACCAATAATACCTTTTCAGTAATTAAACATTTTTTGCACCAAATCCATTGGTACAAACTGACGCCACGAACCATACCAATGATCAAAGAAACTACTTCAAAACAAAAGGCAACGACAAAGTCGGCACCAACATCAGACTAATTACCATAACATACCATGATGGAAACATGCCAACTACCATCAAATATAATAAACTTTATACCAATACACCAATTACAAAGAATAAACAACATCTTGAGAACAAAAAGATCTGGAAAATTTCAGAAGTTAATCCAATTCAAGAAATAGGAAACTAACATTCTAATTAGACCGAGTAATTATTAAAATTGACAACTTAACAAGCCAAATGTAAAAAACGGAAGATATGTAAATGTCAGAAACATTGTAGAGAACCAGAAACGAGAAAGTAAAAATCTCAATTCTGATTTTGCCTCGTACAATCCACAACTGCAAAACTGACTTGAAAAATTTGAAAAAATTGTGAAAGATTTCAGCTAAGCTGAAAAACCGAAATTGTATACTCAAAATTCAAAAATTTTCTCAACATTCAAAAATTTTCTATTTCAACAGAATTCTTCCCTTGTTTCTATAAAATCACACTAGAAAAAAAAGATAAACTATTTTTCAATATTCATCTTTCAGAATACAAGTTTATCAACAACACTCAATTGCACAACAACACAACTTAACAGGTAAACTGAATTACTTTAAGTTCATTTCAGAAAGGTTAATTCACCACTATACATATCACTGTGATGAAAAACCACAAATGTTAGCAGCATCAGAGTTTATGCACTCTTTAAACAGAAACCAGCTTCATAAAATTAAAAGTACAAAGAGACAATTTTGCTCAACTTAAATTTCCTTTAAATAGTCATATACATTTTGATAACGACAGTATCACAACAACTGATTGTAAAATTTCAACTAAAGATTGTTTATTCATAATTGAAGGAATAACAGAAACCGGACAAGAAGTAAAACTCTTTTGGGGAGAAAAACATTTTGAATTGTTAAAAGACATAACGCCCTGCAACGAAACTATTACAGAATTTCAAACATTAGAACAAAAAATACACACGGATACATGTGTTGATATCAACAAACTAAACACAGTTTTAATAGTAGTCTGTAAAAAAGACGCTATTGAACTTGTAGACGATAAACTAAAAGCCTAGCAAATAATATGATACCGATTATTGTTATTGTAGTTTACCAGTGAATTTAAATTTCATACAATTAGTGCGACACCGTTAAGTGTCAGTTACACAAGAAAATAACTGTCATTTTCCAGTGCAGCATTAAAAAATCTTTTCCAAATACCACCACTCTTTTATAAGTTTCAACAATTGATTTCTCAGAAACATTAGTAACACTCTATCTAATATTAAATAAAATAATATTATTTCTTACTATATTCTTAGTACCTTGCATAGTAGTAATATCCATGTATCTAGCGATTGTAACAATACGTGAAGTAATTAGAAATCGCAGAGTAGTATATGCAAGCCCACCAGTACAATAATTCAATGCACGAAATACATCCTGATATATACCATATATGTAAAACAAACATAGATATTGTAGAACTTGAAATGTTTAAGTTCATTAAAATTGCAATAGTTATATATTTCTTAGTACGCATGTGCTTAAGTTTAATAGAAACCTTTGTAAATCCATAAAAATTGATACAAACCCAGACATAGAAGAATCTATATATCACACCTTACATTCACAAAAATTCTATCTACAAATTGGATTTCCTGCAGAATCACCATTTTAAGGAAACGCTGTAATATACCAGCTAAACATAACGAATACAACATAACGAAATTTGGATATCGAATATAGGAGCACAAACACACCAACCACAACAAGAACTAATACCAGTATTGATATTAACACCACCATATATGCAAGTCCCACCACACGGACCTGGTTCCGGAGCTTAAATAATTAAAAATCAGCAAAAATTGCGTCATCAAATAATAATAGTAACCGTAACAATACTCAAGAAGAACCACATCATAACGAAGTAACAGATCTAACAAATATACCAACATCGCCTGAGATAGACGATACAGACCCTAGAAACGAAAACCCGTATACAGTAAGGCGTGAGAGAACAGAAACTAGACACCTCTTAAGAGGCAGACGTAGAGCATCACTCTCATTTCCCACACAAGATTCTACATTAGTCTCATACGACTCTACTGATATAGAATCAAATATAATAAGACCAATAGAAGCCGGACAATCAGAACCACCTAGTCGAACCGGAACACCAACCGGAACACCAACCCGAACACCAACACTCCATAATTTTAATATCAGTTCACCTAGTGATCATTCAAGTGTTAATACTATCCGAACACCTACATCATCTGAATTAAGAGCAAACCCATTTCTACCACCTACATTTCAACAAAGACAAGATTTTAATTTCGTACAAGACAATTTTCGTGTACAACCAATACTCTCACCACATAGTTCAATTTGGTCAGCAACTTCACCCCAAAATACGATAAGTACGAACACTACACCAAATAGATCACAACAATCTTCATCCTCGAACACATCAATCAGCGTACCACGAGTAGATGTAACAAACTCTTTACAACCACCACGAAATACAATACTCTCACCATCATCATTTATACCAGAATTAAGACTAGCATCAAGTCACCCCGGTAGAACTCGAGCAACACCAGTACTAAATCCAAACCCCCCTACTTTAAGTAGAACTAATGATCACACATATCTTTTTCCATTAGATCATAAGACCTGGAATCCACCTCCACCATTATACGGACCAACTAATCTTGGAGATACCCTCACAAATTGGTCAAGAAACAGACTTACAAATACCTTAAATCT
The DNA here is from genome assembly GCF_964194025.1 of Convolutriloba macropyga. Taxonomy (NCBI): domain Eukaryota; kingdom Metazoa; phylum Xenacoelomorpha; order Acoela; family Convolutidae; genus Convolutriloba; species Convolutriloba macropyga. The sequence continues at coordinate 28,152,270 of NC_134478.1, read as the reverse complement.
AACACATCGCCAACGAAATTCAGCGCTTGAAGTTCTAGCAACACCATCTTTAGAGCTAAAATTTAATACAACGATTAAATACGATACGATATTTAATCATCCATTTCATGCAACAACACCCTCTATAGTAACAACAACAACACCAGCACCGTTTATTTGTATTGACTTTGTTTATAAGTTTGATAGATACACTAAACAAACTTTAGGTTTTGCAACATTTTACAACCCTCATACAGGATTATCGTATACATGCCGTTTCAATTAAATTCCATAATAATTCCAATAATAATAATATTTACTTATATGAAAATAGACACACAAATACAATCACAATATAAGATACAAAACAAACTAAAAGAACACATTAAAGACCGCATCAACGAAAGAATGGAGAAACAAATCAAAAACATCAAAAATAAAAACAAAATAAAAATACATACATCAAATACAATAGAACGCGAAAACTTCAACAAACTCATGAAACACATATCTGACAATCAAACAGAACTAACAGCAGATTCAAACTCAATCAAAAACATTTATAACAACACAGCATTAGAGAATTTTAAAAACAGTTCAGACTATGAAGAAATGTGGAACATAGCTATTGATAAATGGACAAGAAACTGGAATTTCTATAGAGAACATCTCACAAACAGTATTCTAGAAAAATTCCACTTAAACAATAAAAGACAGAAACGTCAAACAAAGGAAGACTACATAGAATTAACAGGACAAAACATAAACGGCTCAGCAATCGGACCTCAAGATATTTTTATTGAACATTATGATTGCGACGCAGAAGAAATCACGAACGTAAAGTACTACGAACTAAACAAAATTAGTACATGCAAATTTAAACCACTAGACCTAGATATGACAAAAACAGAAGTTCAACTGTTGTCAAAAGCACAAGCAGTAGAGATTAAAGCATACGCAGTTGCAGGAACGATTAAAGAACGGGTAGAATGGTGTTCACAACACACCAACTACATCAGAGCAAACCGACCTAGCTATTATGTATCAGACGCACAAAGAACAAAAATATAAGACCCGGACGAAGTTCGTAACGAACTCGCCAGACTTAACTTATTGAAAAACACAGAATATAAACCTACAAGATACAACATATCATTCAATTACATAGCTAACCCACCATTACAAAAGAGAATTGAAGACCTACAAGGCAGAATACAATTTCATTTAGATACCCCTATGGTACCACCATATGGCAGGATAGTGTATGATTACACAAACCCAACATGGATATCCTCAGAAATAAAAAACGCACAATCAAACTGTTTAACTGGAGTAAGAAAACAAAACAGAATAGACATAATAGATTGGACATTAGAAATCAGAGAAGTATCACTCATACTGAATCTTGATACGGAAGAAATCTCATACATGGGAACAAAGCTACCATGCGATCTCCGCAAAGGAGAATGTCAACCGACACCTTTTACAAAAGCAACAATAGTTTGGGAACCCCAAACACATTGTCAATTATTTGAACTGATTAGATTTGATGCATTCATGGTAAAATACCAAGACCGATATTGGATGGAAACAAACGCAGAATGGACAACAGTACAAAAACCAGATATACAAGATAAAATAAAATTAAATAAAACAGCCTCAATAGCAACACGATTTGAATAATATCAAATAGTCGAACACGAATGCGGATCACTACAACCCCTACATAAAACAGAATACGATGATATTTACATAATATATGAATATGGCTTTGATATGCATACAGGACAGAAAACAACAAGAAAGAAAGATAAATTCGATGATGAAAAATTCATAAAAATAACACAAGAACAGATTATCTCAACGCACACACGCTATGAAGATGAAGATAACAACCAATTTTATTACGGTTTTATAAACGAAAATATACATTTAAATATGAAAATGGACTTATATATGAGTAACCTATACTCTAGAATCAGTTTACAAGCAATAGAATTTTATTCACAAATTTGCGAACAAACTAGAAATCTGCGACAGTTAACATTAACACAAGTACAGAAGAATACACCACTTCTAGGATACATCCATACAGGAGACAGATCGATATTTGTAAAACAAGAAGGGGTAAACGTTATGAAAATGTACAAATGTGCAAAGAAATCATCACCACTTTATGTACCACAAACACGCGAATGCTATGATAAAATACCAATTTTATACAAAAACAGAGTACAGTATCTACACCAACTAACACGCCAAACATACCTTTGGGCAAAAAAGGTACCATGTTCACACAGTAATTTTGATCAACTCATATCTATAGATACGGAAGGAGCATCTCGATACAGATTAACACCGTATCCAGTTAAAGTTGAAACAATGCTAAACACTATATCACCTGAAGAAATAGTATTAGACAATATGTTTAGTAAAGCAAGTCTAATAGAAAGTGGAATCTACAGTAAAGAACAATTAGTACAAGAACGAAAAAGAGATCTATTACATGAATACATGAGAGACCGTGAAAAACCATTACAAGACGCACAGTCAGCTAATGCACTAAAACTCTTAGAGCTCGAACAATTAGGTTTATTACAAACATATGAAAATTACGAACAATCACTAAAATGGCTACGAGATTTGAATATCAATGGATATAACTTTCAGATTGATCAACCAAGCGTAAACTGGAAAGAAATTTTTGACGGCGCATGGCTAAAAGACCAAATTCTAACCATCTTTGGTTGGCCATGGTACATATTAGAGAAAATGGCTATTATTTATGCTATGATTAGCATGATATTATTCATAACAAATCTTATTATTAAATTCTATAACGCTTTTGCTATTCAAAAAGCAATCGGAAAGCAAGCAAGTATAACAAAAATACTACTAACCAGAATATTTGGAATATTTTCACAAACACTTACACAATTAGTAGCACAAATACAAGAAAAAAATCTGCATGACGACAGTGACGATAACAATTCGCACTATGGAAACTTAAACAACAAAACCAGAAAAAATAGACCTCACTTTCGTAGACATTCAGCAGAAGGTACAACGTCAAACCATAACAACAATGAAATACCAACAGAAATTTACGTTTATACAAATTATAAACATTACAACACAACAATCCGTAGAACAGAAAACGGACTACAATTACGGACTTTAGAACCAACGAAAAAGATACAGAAACCACCATTACCAGAAAGGAAATATAAACCAGAACCATTTAAATTAGAACCATTAGAAACAATAAAAGAGAATAAACTACCATCAATATTACCACAACTAATCACACCACCTCAGGCATATCAATGCATCGGAAACAACTTATCAGCACCTATCCCTAGTGCACCAAAAGTTGAACAACATAATAGTTTATTCCACAATCATCCACATGAAACACCTATACCAATTCATCAACCTAAACCATATGAAATCCCAAATCCTTCATCAACAACTAACGAACAAAGACACTTAATACCTACATCGAAACTACTCGATATGCAAAACCCTCCACCAATTGATTTTGAACAACTAAAATTAACGGCTAACAAAATGCATAATCGCAGTCACAGCCTAGACGTACTCCAAAATGATCAGCCACACACAAATGAAGTCACGTACTTTGACACTCATTCGGCTGATACATACGAAATTTAAAACAAAATGAACATTAAAGAACATCTAACAGTATACCCCCACACTACTATTAACTCAACAAAACTGCATATTCATAAAATTGTATATTCATAACAAAACACAAGAAATCTACAGTAAAAATGACAATATTTTTTTAACATATAACAATGTAACCACTAACGAGTGAGTTTTTCACATATCAAACTACAAACAGTTTCTATAACGGTCAACATAACATTTGAAACCATGTATTATTCCAATAGTAATAATCTATGAGTTTTAGCACAATGACAACAGGCATGGAATACGAATCGCCATACAAATCCGATTCACCATTCAGCTACGAAGTTGAAGAAGGAGAACTGAGTTCCGGATCAGGAAGATCGAGTCCTGGCACAGTAAGAGACAACGCATCGGACTGTGGAACTCAAACAGACGATCAAATGGAGAATATTTCTGAAACAGTCACTACAATGAGAGTACATTTGGACAATACTCCAAAGATTACTCAAACTCCACAAGAAATTGCACGTAAAATTAAGAATAAATTTGATAACAGACGGAACTTGCAATCCTTTAACACTAACAAAAACACTAATGAGCAAGGAACAATTACCAATACTCATAGCTATGAACATAGCAGATTAGTTAACACTCAAAACCGTTCAACGACGGAGTCATATACATCACCCCCACTCCCAAACTACCCACCACCAGTGCGACCGCCACCACCCACCGATTACATTACAGAACAACCGAGAACACAAAGTTATAATCAACAACAATTGTTTAAAGCTCATCGTAGACCGAACAATTTAAGATTACCCTACGCGGTAACACCGAGATCAGCTAATAGTAAATCATTTTTCCACCAATCAACAAATGAGCAGACACCAACAACAACAGTTATGGAAACAATTTGGTTTCAGGATAAAGATCCTAGAACATTAAACAGCCCACACAATAGTAATTACAACCCACTGTTATCATACAGAAATTGGGCAAACATGCCATTCGATTCACGCAAATATAATTTTTTCATGGCACCTCTACATAACCTTAAAGATCGTGTGTCAGAGTATTTCCCACCTCTGCCACCAGAAAACACTAATACAGTCAAACGTAAAACGAAAAACATGGGGAGAGACAAACTCCACCAGAATATGTACCCAATACTCAAACAGTTTTATAGCCTAACTGAGAGATTTTTATATGATTATGACTACGAGTTTAAAACTCCAATAACATGTCATTTCGACCAACTTATAGCTAAAGCATCCCAAGACTTATCTGCGTACAGTATTTACGATCATCAGATTTTTCAACTGAGTTTCAATTTTCTGCATCCTACACCGAAAGATGTACAGAACAATAACTACATAGTGCATGAAACTAAATTAATGCACAATCTTATATATTATACCTTTCTACGTGACAAAAGCCATAACACATCAAGAAGTTACATACACATAAACGACCAACTTACGTCACCTTATTTCCTTAATTACGGATATCGTTTAAAATGGGAATATACATTGGGCACACTTAGAAACTTTGACCCAATCAAGAACTACTATATATTCCAACCGAAAGATTCACCGGAGCGGCCTCTCATGGTACCGCTCGAAGCTTTGAAACCTTGCGAGGAATATCACGTATATCACCTCGAAGGAAGCGTAACAAACCGCGCTTTCACAAATCGAATAAACTTCAATAATGAACGGACTAAAACAGAGCTTGAGCACGAACTATGCAACACAGTGAAAGCATCCATTACAGATATTCCATTAAAAGATCTAACGAACTTACTTGCATATTTCCTCTCGAAAGACGAAAACTTTGTAAAGGAATACCGCCATTATAAAGAACGAACAAACTATCCGAAACAGACGAAGAAATTATAACAATGTCCTCATAGTAACAAGTAACAACTCTCAATAGTAACAACTCTTGATAATTTCGACAAGTAACAATAAATAACCATGAAATTAATCAGTGCATATATGATTATTTATGTTTTTTGAAACCCGAACTTCACCCTTTCCTGATAAATGTATTTATATCAGTCCAATACTTTGTATTCAAATACTTTGTAAACGTTTATATTTATATTTTTATCTCGATAAACACACTCATAACGAGCAATCTATAGGTGTACTGTATATTTGCACAACCATTAAGTACAAAAATAATTGTACCAATTGTTATATATCTTTTCTGTTTCATAAACTTTA